>NC_081190.1:101424557-101517547 GCF_902713425.1 Acipenser ruthenus | reverse complement strand
CTTCCCTTCGCAATCGGAAGATGTCCAGCAGTGCCATCAGCTCAGAATTGGCAGAAAACAGTGGGACCCTGGTACACCCATCTACTGTCCGGAGAAGTCTGGTCAGAAGTGGCCTTCATGGGCCAAAAAGACTTACGGCCAAAAAGCCATACCTCCAACGTGGAAACAAGGCCAAGCGACTCAACTATGCACGAAAACACAGGAACTGGGGTGCAGAAAAATGGCAGCAGGTGCTCTGGACTGATGAGTCCAAATTTGAAATGTTTGGCTGTAGCAGAAGGCAGTTTGTTTGCCGAAGGGCTGGAGAGCGGTACACGAATGAGTGTCTGCAGGCAACAGTGAAGCATGGTGGAGTTTCCTTGCAAGTTTGGGGCTGCATTTCTGCAAATGGAGTTGGGGATTTGGTCAGAATTAATGGTCTCCTCAATGCTGAGAAGTACAGGCATATACTTATCCATCATGCAATACCATCAGGGAGGCATCTGATTGGCCCCAAATTTATTCTGCAGCATGACAAAGACCCCAAACATACAGCAAAAGTCATTAAGAACTATCTTCAGCGTAAAGAAGAACAAGGAGTCCTGGAAGTGATGGTATGGCCCCCACAGAGCCCTGATCTCAACATCATCGAGTCTGTCTGGGATTACATGAAGAGAGAGAAGCAACTGAGGCTGCGTAAATCCATAGAAGAACTGTGGTTAGTTCTTCAAGATGTTTGGGCCAACCTTCCTGCCGAGTTCCTTCAAAAACCGTGTGCAAGTGTACCTAGAATAATTGATGCTGTTTTGAAGGCCAAGGGTGGTCACACCAAATATTGATTTGATGTAGATTTTTCTTCTGTTCACTCACTTTGCATATTGTTAATTGATAAACTATTAACATGTCTATTTTTGAAAGCATTCTTACTTTACAGCATTTTTTCACACCTGCCTAAAACTTTTGCACAGTACTGTATATATATATATATATATATATATATATATATATATATATATATATATATATATATATATATATATATAATTACAGTAATATAAAGTAACATAAAGACATACAGTAATGAAAGAAGATACATGTCATAATGCAGTGTGTGTGTGTGTTTGTGTGTGGGGAGCAAGTGGCCTAATGGGGAACCCCGTTAAGAAGGTGCTCAGCTATATTATTAGCTGCAGCCGACCAAGAAGTCAACGTGGCCAAGCTGACCAGATGTAGCCTAGCCATGCACTTTTCAAATAAAATAATTTGATGAAAGAAATGTAACCACGTGTTTAGTAATGGTATACTTGGCTTCACCCATCCCCTCAGGATCACTTTCTTGGCTGCAGTCAACCCAACGTTTTAACATTCTGGGATATCGAGTTGCGAGTCATCTGCCAAAAGAAGCACTCCAGGACACAATGGCATCTGAACAGCAATCATCCCAGACATCACTGAAACTACACATTTCCAAAGGGCCTGGGCCCTGGGGCATTCCCAAAATATATGAAGATAGGTGCTATTGGTGAATTTAAAATATATTAGCTGGTGTGCCAAATTGTATTTATATATATAGAATAAAACAAGCATGATGGAAGTAAAGGCAGTGTTCAGAATCTTGGTAATATCTTTGGTGTAAGTGTGCTGCGCATGCCTCAGACTCATGCATTCATTGTCATGCCGATCCATCTGTCCACACTTGATCTGCTCAAAGTCATATCGCAACTGTACCGGTACAAAACTTGTACTGGGTAGCTTGACTGGGTTTTGTAATGATACGGTTATACCAATAAGATGCCAGTAACAACTCCAGTGTGAACAGACATTGCAATACTGTTCTGCAATGATACTGGTATAAAAATGCAAGTGTGAACAGGGTTTTGTACACAGAGGACTATGCATCACAACTGCTGATGTAGAGTCACTTACAATAGGATCTCGGTCTCATCAGAAGGACGGAGCACAAATAGTGTGCTCAGGGGTCACACACAGTGAGTTAGTGGCTGAGCTGGGATTGAACCAGGAACCTCCTGATAACATGCTCCTTTCTTTAACCACTGGCCCACCAAGCCTCATTCATGTTGTGGGAATGTTGTCATGAGTTCCTCTGAGTTTGAGTTTGAAATCTCACTTACACAAACAAAACTGTCTGTTGCAAGTGAAGATAGTAGTGAGGACTATGTTTTAGAATGTGCCACAGCAACAAAGAGTAAACGTATTGATGGTTTTGTCAAAGCTAAAACAGATAAAGACCTAAATATCATTGCCAGCAATTGGTTTTCAAAAAGTACTCAGGAAAAATGTAAGTGGGCTATAAGCATGTTTGAACAATGGTTAAACTAAAGAAATTCCAAAGCTCAGTTTATGTAATTGATGGAGAATTACTAAATTATGCTGAAGTTGTTGTTGTTCCTGAACCTGTTCAGAAGAAATTTAAAATACAAATTAGAAGGGAGAATGTTTATGTGGTAGTGAATTTGTATTTAAATTAATATAGTTGTATTACTTTTCTTTAACAATATGAAATGCTAATCTGAAATCACACACCACTTTCTAAGAGTTACACACAGAGAACTATTTTAGAAAACTGGGGCCCCACCCATGTGTCATGAAATAAGAGTTTGTTACTCTAGTCACCATCCAAGAAAACAAAAATCAAGCTATCATTTTATTGTCTTAGTAGCATAAGGTCACAGACAGAATGGACTGAACATTGTCTTTTACATTTTTAAAGGTTTTCTTTTTTGTTAATTTTCAAAAGTTTTCAGTTTATATTGATACCTGTCTCTTGAAACAAGATGGTTACTGTGGCAACAATCTTAAGTACATCCCAAACCTCCTGAATGCAGGCGAGCTGAGGATGCAGGGAAACAAATGTAGCTGAGCTCAACAATTTATAGAGCTTCAGGTTTGAATTTGAGATGTGAGCTCCATATGAGCCAAAAGCTTGAAAAATGTTGTACGACGAGCTCCAAAGGGCTTGTTCGAGGCTAATCAAATTCCAGACATGTTCGCTGCAGATCTACAAAAAAGGAATCAATACATCATAAGTACATTTTTCCTTTTGTGTCATTGCAGGTTTTATTATAATTCCATAAAAGAAAGTTATGGTAGTCTCTTGCAAAAGAGATCACATTTAATTTAAATAAATAAGAAATAAAAATCATACAAAAAAATAAGGTAATCATTGAGAGTGGTAAACATAGCAGTGCCGCAGTGATCCGAGCAAGAGCCATTAGTAGATAAGATCTGAGAGCGACACTCTCACTAGCTAGGGCATGTCTTGTAAATGCCCAACTCAAAGGTTATCAAGAACCAAAGAGAACTGAAGGGAAGTCTAGGGAGACAAATAATGACATGTCTAAGAACAATTGAACATGACACTGCACATATAATGCCACAGAGGCAGATGTTTGCTGCCTTTGTACTCAGATAGACATGTGGGTATCTTGGACACCATCATGTGTCACTAAGCCTAAGAATACAGATCCAACCAAATATCCTGGTGGGTAAGGTAACGAGTTCCTTCGTTCAGGGTTGCCTGAAAGAAATACTCTTTGCCTGTCTGAGTGATAGATACATGTTCTTTGATTAATACGGAAACCACTATGGACTCCACTTGGTCCAAAACACTAATCATCTTGTTTACAGAATATACTGTAAGTTTTTTTTTTTTCATTTTTTCTGCCATCAATACTGAATAGTAAAAAACATTCATAAACAAGATAATGATAATGTTTAGAATACAAAGTGGTAATAGAATGAGCACCGAAAAAAAATATAAAACAGATCTTTTAAATAGTTTAGGACAGTTTCATTAATCCGAGTAAATGCTTAATGCTAATGCATATTTGGTTTTCCTATTCAGGGTTGCATCCTTTTAAATGCCATTAAATCAAGACAATTTCTCTCTTTAAAGCTGCTGATCAAAGCATCTGTGTTTATCATTAGCTAGTGCTGTGAGATCTTAACCATCTACATTCAGTGTTTTGATGATGGTAGATAATGTGTTTTCTACTTATACAAAACGTAATAGTGCACCTTCTGCAATGGAGATGACTGTGTGACCTACTAAGCCAATAAACACAGAGCAGTTGCAAAAAACACATACTTTCTTAATCATTACTGATTCGTATTATGTCATGTGCTGACAAAGACAGGAGAACAAATTGCAAAATACAGCAATTACTGTTATTAAGAATGCACTGTTAGAATGCCTGTTTTTTGTCCTTCTCTAAGATTACCCTTGTTTCTATAATCTAAAGGAATTGTGTATAATTGTGTCATGAAACCAGTTTGATGTGAATAAACAAAAAAAAACATGACTAGTATTTAGAGTTCTTATAAAAAAATAATAATAATTAAATATAAGATATCAATGCAAGTACCTTATAACTCAAGTTTCACATAGGTTGGAATTGTAATAATTTGTAAGACAAATATTTTTCAGAAAGTTTTGATACCTTGACACAAAAAACTTCAATTCTAAAGCTACCACATACTTACTAAACTTTATTAACTCAAGATGATGTGTACTATACTTGCATTGTTGCATTGATGGCTTCAGTTGTGAAACCCTCAGGGATTTGTGCTGAGGGCAGTCTGAAGATGCACACTGGAAGAATTGCTTGTTAAACACTATTCCCTGGCCAGGCAAGTTACATGCTACCCCTGGTTACCTTGAGTCCCCGCTGGCACGCTTGGATTGTGCTCTATGTTGCCTCTATGTCTCTTCGGTCACACAAACACCACGATCCTCCAGTCATCTTCCCTTTTTATTTTATTGCTGATAAACCCCAGCCAAGTTCAGATATGCCAGACATAATGCCTATCTTTGTCTTTAATTGAACAGGTGAATCATTGGCCCTAAACTGTCAAGCTCCTCTGCCCAGTTATAAATAGAAACTTTTAACAATTGAGATTTCCATTACACGAGAGTAGATGTTAAAACTTCATGCTGATTTGAACTCGGCTCTCGCCAAGATAAGCACCAACTAAGACGTAGCTTTACAGTAAACTAATGTGATCCATATGTGTCTCCCTCCATTTACGTTTCCTTCCATATGATGATGTAGATATCCTTCTGTCTGGTGTTAATGGCTGAAGTGTAATGCTGGCTCCAGGGATCAGCTTATTTTGCCTCCCTGGCGCATCAGCACACACAACGGCTGCGATGCTGGCTCCGGGGATCAACCAAAGTGCGGCCTCCCCAGCGCATCAGCATGACAACCGTCTGGATTGAGCTAAGTAGGGTACATCTCTGGGGTTTTCAAGTGGGCACCTTCCATCCTCAGTGTTTCGTCGACTAGCCCACGACACCTCAAGAGGGCTCGACGGTGATTCTGGCGTCCCAGCATCACCCCCCTCCGTCCCCCACTCAACTCAGCCCAGCTTACTTACCTGTCCCCAGCCAGAATCTTTCCGTCTCAACCACAGCCAGTTGCTGCTCCTCTCTGCTGCTTCAGATAAGTTCTTCACTGTGCGACGCAACTCTTGGCCACTGAATCCGACGTCTCTGAGAAACCGGGTTGTAGAGTGTGCCACAAATCCTCGACAACCCACTTCCACTGGGTAAACCCGAACTCTCCATCCTCGCTGTTCCGCTTCAGTGGCTAGTTGAGCATACCGCAGTTTCTTCCTCTCATACGCCTCATCTACAGCATCCTCCCATGGCACTGTTAACTCTACCAGGTGAACAAGGCGTGCTGATCCAGACCACAAGACAATATCTGGTCGAAGGTTAGTGGTGGCAATCTCAGGTGGAAAAATAAGCCGTTGACCAACATCTGCCAGCATTTTCCAGTCTCTAGCAGCTTCCAGTTGTCCTGGGCGAGGATTGGTTTTAACACCTTTTCTTGGTGGTTGCTCTCCTGGGCGGAGGAATGTTGTCTTTTGTGTGTAATGTTTTGATGGAACAGGTGGCAACTTATTGGTCATGTTACGCTTGTCTTCCAATGCTAAGGCCAAACATCGCAGCACCTGGTCATGGCGCCAAGTAAACCGTCCTTGGCTAAGAGCCACCTTACATCCTGTCAAAATGTGCCTTAATGTTGCAGGTGATGAACACAAAGGACATGAGGGATCCTCTCCTACCCAGAGGTTTAGGTTCTGTGGTGATGGGGAGAACATCATATGTTGACCTGATGAGGAAACTGATCCTGCTCTGTTCCATTGACCATAGGTCTTGCCAGCCAATCTTGCGTTGTTCCACACTCTCCCATCTCATCCATTCTCCCTGTTTGGCCTGGGAAATGGCCTTTATACACCTCATCCTCTCCTCCTGCTTTTGCACCTCGTTGACTACCATCTTCCTCCTTTGAGCTGGGGCCGCCTTGTGCCATGTAGGAGGAGTTGAACTGAAACCAAGACCCCCTCTTCCATGCTGAACTTGCCCATGATATCACCAATTCGAAGGGCAGCCTTTGCATCTTCCACAGCTTTCTTTGCCGCCCACTTTCTTCCAGTTTTCAACACAGGTGCTGCCTCCCTTACGCATTTATCGCGTGACTCTACTAATGTCATTTCCAGTCTGACCTTGGCGCACTTAAACTCCTCGGTTAGAGCAGAGACTGGTAGCTGCAGTATTCCTTTACCATAAAGTCCCACTCTGCTGAGGCAGCGTGGAACTCCCAACCATTTCCTGATGTATGAACTGATTAAAGCTTCCAGCTTCTCTACTGTTGTCAAAGAAACCTCGTACACAGTCAGTGGCCACAGCAACCTCGGCAGTAGACCAAACTGAAAGCACCAGAGTTTTAGTTTACCTGGTAGAGCGCAGCTGTCTATGCTCTTCAACCCTTCCACTGCTTGTTGTCTAACTTCTCCCACACGAACTGTGTCCTTTAGATCCCCGTCGTACCATCTCCCAAGACTCTTCACTGGCTTCTCAGACACTGTTGGTATTGCCTCACCATTAATGAAGAATGTTTTATCTACTACTTTGCCTTTAATTATAGAGATGCTCCTTGATTTAGTGGGCTTGAATTGCATTCGTGCCCATTCAATGTTATTGGTTAATTTGCCCAATAATCGATTAGTGCAGGCTACTGTTGTAGTCATGGTTGTCATGTCATCCATGTATGCTCGAATTGGTGGTAGTCGCATTCCAGAAGCCAAGCGCTCTCCTCCTACTACCCATTTTGATGCCCTAATGATTACTTCCATTGCCATGGTAAAAGCCAGTGGAGAAATGGTGCATCCTGCCATTATTCCAACCTCTAGGCATTGCCATGTAGTGCTGAATTCTGAAGTTGAAAAACTGAATTGCAAATCTCCAAAATAGGCTTTCACTAAATTTGTTATTGTCATCGGTACACTGAAAAAATCAAATGCTGCCCAAAGTAGTTCATGTGGCACTGAACCATATGCATTAGCCAAATCCAGGAATGTCACATGGAGCTCCTTCCTCTCCTTTTTAGCTGATTGAATTTGTTGCCAGATCACATTGATGTGTTCTAAGCAACCTGGGAAACCTGGAATGCCCGCTTTTTGTATTGAAGTGTCAATGAAGCAGTTCTTTAATAGGTAAGCTGACAATCTCTGAGCAATAATGCTGAAGAAAATCTTGCCTTCTACGTTTAATAGGGAAATGGGACGAAACTGACTGATGCTTGTAGAATCTTTTTCTTTAGGTATAAAGACTCCACCTGCTCGGCGCCAAGCTCTTGGTACAACCTGTTTTTCCCATGCCACTTTCATCAATTTCCACAGAATTCGTAGAACTCCTGAAGCACTCTTGTACACTCTGTACGAACTCCATTAGGCCCTGGAGATGATGAAGCCCTTGCTTTTTTCACAGCTTGCTCTATTTCTTTCCACTTAGGTGCACAGTCCTCCATTTGGTATTCTGGTGGATTGATAGGTGGGATGTCTGACGGAACTGACATAGGCTCCTGCCTTTTTGAATCTGTATGTGTTTCCTCCAAATATCTCTCCAGCTCAACCTTAGATGCTTTTAGTGTGCCATTCTTCTCACTGGTGAATAACTTCTTTACAAATTTGAATGGGTCTTTATAAAAGTTCGCTCTCGCACGCTCCTTCTTTTTGTAGCGTTTCCGTAGGCGCTCAGCTCTGCGCAATGTTGCAAGCTTATCTTTTATGACCCTTTGTAAGAGATTGAGTCCCCTCCTTCTGACTTTGTTCTGCTCTTCTCCATTGGTTCCTCAGCTGTCTCCTTTCTCTAAACTAAGCGTTCAATCTCCTGCTGCCGTCTAGACTTTCCAGGAATAGTTTGTACTTTTTCCTTCCTTTTTTTAACTCCAAACCTCTCACTTCCATATGCGTAGATGATGTCCCCAAATTTATCCAGCTTCTTTTCAACTGTTCCACTTAATCTTTCCAATGCAACGCAGAGATCTGTGTTTACTGTGTCCCATGCAGTTTTCTCACAAGCTCTTGGCCATTTAACTCCAGGCTTGTGCCCGTTGAGGTTCTTTTCTCTCTTATGCTGGTTTGTCTGACCGGGTTCACAAGGATCATTAGGTTCATCACTAACTGTGTCCATGCAAGTCCTCCTCACATCTATGACAGGGGTGCTGATATCCTGCGAACTGTGGTTTGCTTCCTGTCGCTGGATTTCATTCGACTGACTTGACTGACTTCGTAAGAAGTACTGATCAATGCGAGGCCCTTGTCCCTTCTCCCTCAAGCATTTCATTCTCCCTTGATGAATCTTCAAGAACTAGCCCCCAATCAATACCTGACTAAAGTGCTTGACTTTACACATAATGGGTATGAAGTTCATCTGCTTCTTTACATTTCTGACCTGCCAATTCCCGGCAGATGGCATTTGAAATCATCGCTCAAATTGACACAGACGTGACTTTTCTCTATAAATTTGACAGCTCATCATCCCACTTTGCCTTCAAAATTGCACACCAAAATGCTCATACTAGACCATTATTAGAATGCTCTACCATTACAAGAGCATTATAGACAGGACTTTACTTAACTTTACTGCTACATTTTAACTTTTTCAGTGTATTCTAATAGTGTAGACTAAATCATAGTGCACCTGAAAGCTTGTTGCAATACATTACCAACAATTTAAAACTCTCAACATGATTAGAGGCCACAAAGGTGTACAATCTGCTATAATAGACACAGTTTTAGGTCTTTAAATAAATAAAATGGTTTTTCTTTCTAACTTTTAATTTTATAATCACATTATCACATGATGAAAATGTTATGGTAATTCATTATCCCTTGTTAAAAATAACACCACACTAATAGTTTATTTATAAATGGATCCTTAAATTAAAGAAAGACAAAGCAGTTTTGTTGTAACATTGCAGAAATTTCAATGAAATAGAATGTGATAACATATTTTTTGTTTATTTCCAGATGTAAGCCAATTACATTACCAAATGAAGCATAGTTGGCTGCCAACTGCCTTAAGTCTTTGCCTAACAAGGTTAAATGCTTGTAGAAAACCCAATCTGGAATTAAGCTTTCTTTCCCAGCTCATTGTTTAACCTCTTCAAACATTTCATTTTAAACAGCCCAGATTTCCATATAACAGGTATATCAAACATTTAATTAAAAATTACAGTCATTAGTGACAGCTGGGTTTCTCTTTGATTAACAGAGAATATCAAATATTATACAGTCCAGGGCTATTTTATGGCTATTTGCACTACCAAATTGAAGTTTTGTGCTCAAGTAGATAGGCGGCTGTATCAACATTAATAACTTTTTGCATGTCAAGCAGAAGGCTTACTAGATTACGGTCCATGATTTAATTTTACAAAGGTCAAAGAGAACACACAAATAATCAGTATAGTGTAAAGCCATTTTGAGTGTGCCTGTCACAAGTAGCGCATTCCCCTTTAGTCCTCCTCTTTAGTACACTGCTGTCAGTGCTCAGATTGGTGCTGTTCTGTTCGCAATATCAACACTGTTATATTTGAATCCTGTTATGTAACTAAGATGAGGTTGACATTTGGGTCATACATTGAAAGGACTGATAATCAAGACTTTAAGATCAATTTCATTACCTCTCATTAACATTTTGTGGAAGATGCATGCAAAACGGTGTAATCAATATCAAGGTCAATATTTGATGACACCATTTCAATTTTTCTATTATGAAAATGTTGAATACAGAAGTCATTAGGGATCTTCTGGTTTTAAAAGGTTAGCTCAAGAAGGTCACAAATGTATGAAAGCTACAAGCTATTAACATATTATGACATCTATAATGTGCCTTCTAGGCTATAACTACGTTAGGAAATGACACTGCACACACACACACACACACATATATATATATATATATATATATATATATATATATATATATATATATACACACACACACACACACATTGAAGTTTGGCTATTAAACTGACCTCAAATAATTCTGCCTTTAGCTCTGTTGTCAATAAGATTTGCTCCATGTTCACTGTTGTGGACTGTATGTTTCCGAAAGACGTGTATGCCTTTTTTTTATCAGGGAAATAATCAAATAAAAGTGCAAGGGTATAATATTTTCAAATGTTTTTCTTTAATGTCTAAAGTTTATATTTTGTATAGCATCTGATGTTCATCAATTTGAGAGAGACAGTCTTCAGTACCAGACTAAACAACCAAATTCATTTCACTTCTGTCCTCAACTGGAATGGACACCATGCCTCCAAAGATACAATGTGTGATAGGGTAATATGATAAGTAGCTGCACCACCTAGATGCTTTTTAAATAGTTTTGTTATCCTTGTGCAACAGGGGTGCTACTGTAATCCTAGTTTTTTTCATAACCCTGCAATTGTCTCATATACTTCTTTGGCAACATACAGAAGCAGTTCTAATGTCACAAACAAGGGACTACATGCTCTGCTAGCTTTCTCTAAACCATTGCATAGTCAGTATGCTACTTCGGCTTCTTCTGGGCATCTGAACAGAAACCTTTTACACAGTACAAAACTGTTTCAGCTCATTGATAAACTTGATATGTTTTGTTAAATGGCATGCTTGTTGTTGTTTTGTTTTAGCTTGCCCCCCTTTTCTTTATCTCATCTGTGTAAGTCTGGGATTTGTGGCATGACGTGCTGGTTTTATTCTTCTATGAATGCAAAAAACATTTGTTTCATGTTCAAAAAGAAGAACATACAGAAAGATAACAAAATGTATCCTATGTTGTATAAGCCTATATGTCTACATAGCAAATATATTAAACATTATTTTATATTCTGCTTGACCGATTTCATTATGTTTTGTCATCATGTTAACAGCCCCAGTGAGGATATCTAAGCAATTTTGTTTACTTCCTGCAAAGGTAGTTTTAGTTGCATTGACACAATCTCCTTCCCCCATTCATACTTGCTTGCCATCACGTCACTAAAGATATACACAAACCGAAACAGAAAGAAAAAAGGGATAGCATTTTATTTAATCCATAATGAGTAATGTTGTCATTTTTTGTAATGGAACTGTTCCCACGCTTTAACTATTGTTTTTAATATGTCCTTGTGGCAGGGCAGAGGAAAAGCCCTGCACATAAATAGTATTGATGTATTATTATTTAAAAGAATGTATTGTTTGGGAACAGGGGTTGTTGTTGTATGATTTGAATGTATTTTATTTATTTAAAATACAAAGTTTTGTTATTGTTATTTATGTATAAATGTGACGGTGAAAAAGCCGTGTTTGTTATTGTTTGGCAGCGTCGATGAGGAAGCCCCAGCCTAACAAAACCCCATGCAGAAGGTGACCATCTCCTGAGTTAATTGATTAATTGTTGCGAATTGGGAGATGGACACCAATATAATGCCTGCAGCTCTCCCTGTTGCGGGTGGGCGTTCAAGAGGAGAGAACGAGAGTGAGAGCGAGAGCACGAGAGGAGTCTGAGAAAAAGAGAAAATAAGGATCAGTGAAGGCAACTGCCCTGTTTTTGTGGTTGTGATTTGTTTTTATTTCAATATTTTATTTTGCTCTGTGAGCAGTGTTTTTTGTTAAACCTTTTTATTTATTTTTGTGTTAATAAACACAGTGCCGCAGTGCGCTTTGCACCCCAATACCTGTCTGTGTGTAGTGTCTGTCTTCTGGCCAGACGTCACCACCCTCAGCTATCCTGTCACAGTCCTTCTTGTTTATTTGTATTGCATATTTTCTGGAGTATTTAAAAAATTAAAAAGTAATAATGAAAACAAAACCAAAAGTGGAATTGCCTCTTTATTACCATCACACCTTACTAATAGTCTTACTTAAAAACATAGGATGGGATTACTTTACTCCAGTGGAGTTTACCTCTATTCTGTAGGGCCTCAAATGGATTGAGATTTGTGCTTGGACAAGCCAATGGTGTCCTCGCTGTGCTCTTGAAACATCTCTAAATTAATGGGTAATGGCATTGGCATTGCAATCACACATATTCCAGCTAAGAATGAAATGATTGGTTGCAGGTACAGTAGAACCGAGTTTGCTTTATTATTATTATTATTATTATTTATTTCTTAGCAGACGCCTTTATCCAGGGCGACTTACAATTGTTACAAGATATCACATTATACATTATTTCACATTATACAGATATCACATTATTTTTACATACAATTACCCATTTATACAGTTGGGTTTTTACTGGAGCAATCTAGGTAAAGTACCTTGCTCAAGGGTACAACAGCAGTGTCCCCCACTGGGGATTGAACCCACAACCCTCCGGTCCAGAGTCCAGAGCCCTAACAACTACTCCACACTGCTGCTTTACTTGTGACTGTCATGTTACCTTGATGAATGGAATCTTTGGAACTCTGACCACATGAAAACCTGTTGAACAAACTTGACTACTGTCTCCAGGCAACCCAATACAAGCCTACAACCCTGTGCAGTGTTTTGAAAAGATTAATAGTCTGTTAACATTCATGTTAACATTAGACATCTTGTGTAACCCATGCTCTGGCATGACTGGGCTACTAAAGCTGCGAGATATGGACTATTTTGCTATAAGAACTTAAGAAAGTTTATAAACGTGAGGAGACCCTTTGGCCCATCTTGCTCATTTGGTTGTTAGTAGCTTATTGATCCCAGAATCTCTTCAAGCAGCTTCTTGAAGGATCCTAGGGTGAATGCTATTTTTCTCCTGATTACTAGGGCTAAATCTGAAACAATGTTATGAATATACAATATATTTTCTTTAACACTAACACAAAGCACAATGGAAACGAATATAAGAGATAACATTTACAAGCCTCTTCTCATATGCAGGTGTATAACAGCTGGGCACACAATAAGGGAGAAAATTAAAATGTAACAGTAAGGAACGTCATACTCAGGTTGCTGTCTGGGAATTCATTTTGCAAATATCAGATAAGGAAGCCTATTTTATATACTGCACTTCAGATTCGACACTAGTTCTCATGAGAGGACGTTCTGGTTGCTGCCATAATTCTAACATTAGAAAGTGGCTGAGTTGTTACATTTTTCCCCGTTATTTACTATAAAAAGTGATTGGCTGCTATGTTTGTGCCTGTACTTAATAAACTATGCAAATGAAGGGTAGATGTTGCCAGCTTTTTGGCACTACTTTTCAAATTTTTTTTAAATAAATAATGCCACAGTCATAAATCATTTGGGAAATATGCAAAGCAGGCATAATTCAAATGAGCTTTTGTTTGCAGGGAAATGTTTGTGTTTCATCACTAACAAAAGAAAATCCTGTTTTATGATCTCGGACAGGTTAGATCTCAGCTGTGAACCACTCTCGTTTGATATCGTTTCCAGAACTTGCATATATTGTTTATATTTTTTTTCGTGGAACATATTTCAACAGGTTGACAGGTGCAAAATGTTTTAAGTTAGACAGTTTATCACAAGCTTCTGGAAACCACAAAAAGTGAATCAATTTCAGATGATAGCATCTTGTTTAGTTCTTTAGTCTACATTTGTTTTGTATATGTAAACCACAAATAATAATACATACATTAAACATTATTATTATTATTATTATTATTATTATTATTATTATTATTATTATTATTATTATTATTATCATACCAATATTTTTTCACTGTGTAACTTGATTCTTATGGATTATTACAGTTTACAATATGGATAGTATAATTGTACTGCAGGCTTTTTAGATATTTCAATGCATAGGCTCATAAGGTATGCATTTCATAAGGTGTGAACTTCCAGTGCGTTTCCTCTTAAGTTACTATGGTTTTCCTCTTGGCCAGATGATGATGGCTGATGTGTAATGCTGGCTCCGGGGATGAGCCAAGTTACGGCCTCCCTGGCGCATCAGCACACACATTGGCGACGATGCTGGCTCCATGGATCACCGAGTCTGGAATGGGTTGTGTGGGGTACTTCACAAGGGTCTTCAGATGGGCACCTCCCATCTCCAGTGTTTAATTGATTAGCCCATGACACCTTAAATAGCCTTGACAGTGATGCTGACATCCCAGCACCACCCTCCTCCATCCACCACCCAATCCAGCGCAGCTAATTCAACCCAGCCCCCTATTACTTTGCATTCCTCTTTAACCAGATTCATCTACTGCATCTTTCTGCAATTGCTTCAATGTCTTTCTTTTTTTTCATGTTCCTGCCAGTAAAGCTCACTAAGCACACCATGGCCTTGCCAACGAAGCCTCTTACTTATACTGCATCTTACTTCTCCCAGCTTTTCCTCCTAGATTCATCTTCCAGTTCTGAGTACCAAAGCAGAGGAAAAATGTGAACATCATAGCACCACTATCATGTTCACAGTTTTTCTCTTCTTTACAGATCTCGCAGCAGGAATATTCCCCATTACAATGGCAACAATCATAAGTTGCTCTCAGTAGAAAAGATACCTGTGTTGTTTACATTTGCGACATATTCTGCGAGGAGTTTTTTCCACATTGCTAGCCCAGTTCATTCATGCTCTCTGGTTTGCCTGTGGTATTGGGTGTTGCCTGTCTCCTGCATCATTCTTCCTATACTTGGTGAAACTTCTTTTTCCTCTTTATTGTCTGTATGGCTCCACCACTTCAAGCTGCTCTTAGTGCCTTGTCTTGGGAGCATAGTTTCAGCAAAAAAATCCCCTATGAATCCAACCATAGTCATCCAAACTATTCAAAATATTTATATTTAAATAGTTTATATCTATAAATATTTCTATTTAAATGTTTCTATTTAAATAGTCAAACTTTGGAGACAGGTGAAATACTATTGTAACAGGGCTAAACTTTCTTGCACTTCATTTTATTAAAATAATTTAAGATTTATAGTTTTTCATTGCACTTAGAATAGTTTATTGGTATGTGAGGCTAAAGTGATTTGGAGAGATTATCATGGGGCGTGCTGACTGTGATTGGCTGACTGGTGGGTTGGAAAAAGTGATAAAGGCTAGGATGAGGATCGGAGCAGGAATGTCTCGTTGAGTTGCGACAGTCTGGTTACTTTTGTGACGATGACAGGCTGGATGGACTGATCTTTGCAAGTTTTCAAATTTATTATTTAGATTCTGTACAACTTGATTGCCCTTGTGTGTGTGTTTTTGAAATGGTTAATGTGAGGACACATTAAATAATTATAGGGAAGGGTGTAAGGATAGATAGTTTAGTTTAAGTCTAAAAAGTGATTTTGAATACAATTCTAAAATGTGTTATGTGGTTAAGGTTTTTTAGATATAGGTTATGTAAAACGTGGGTAGCTTTAGCCTACCTGTCGTATTGAAACATGACACTAATTCTGATTCAAATGAAATATAGAAACAGATGATAACTGGTCGATAAACTGTTGCAGTTGTGGCCAAAAGATATAGCGTATTTGCACAATCTCACAACAGAGAAACGAGCCCGAGTCAAGCGAATCTGTATTTGCACAATCTCACAACAGAGAAACGAGCCCTGAGTCAAGCGAATCTGTATTTGCACAATCTCACAACAGAGAACGAGCCCTGAGTCAAGCGAATCTGTATTGCACAATCTCACAACAGAGAAACGAGCCCTGAGTCAAGCGAATCCTGTATTTGCACAATCTCACAACAGAGAAACGAGCCCTGAGTCAAGCGAATCTGCATTTGCACAATCTCACAACAGAGAAACGAGCCCTGAGTCATGCGAATCTGCATTTGCACAATCTCACAACAGAGAAACGAGCCCTGAGTCAAGCGAATCTGTTCACGTCATGCAAACTGGGGGGACCACAAAATCTAACTAAATGATAATGTGTTTAAAAATTAGTGTATTTTCTCATTCGGTGTAAGAAGTCACATTGAACACCAAGACTCCACCAATTAATACAAAGCAGTCTTTTATGGTGTGCCTAAATTGTCCTAATTTTGCATGGTCTTAAATGATAAAACTGTGTTCTTGGATGAACATGGCTGGAGTATCATTTGAAATTATTACTGATTTGATATTACACTTTGTTGTGGGATCATGCCAAAATATGAAAAGGGTTGTGATATGGGAATGCAGCTGCCAGGATTTGTTTCCAAAGCTCTTATGCCATTGTAGATAGTCTGTTAGTTCTCAAGGGGGTTTATTATCAACATGTTATGTTTCTACAGTATGTATAGTACAATAAAGATGAAGACAAAAAAAAAACAATTGGAACTTTATTTGAACATATTCTCTCTCTCTCTCTCTCTCTCATCTCCTCCTCTCTCTCTCTCTCGCTATATATATATATATATATATATATATATATACATATAAATAATTGACGATGCCAGTAAAAAGCAACAAAAAGGCCAACATATGTCGAAGCCCTCCAGCTAGAATATGTTAATCCATATGTAGTCTTTTTTTTATACATTTTTCTTTCTCAAAGTTACAATTACTTCACAAACATTCTGTGTCTTCATATTGCTTAAAGTGTTTGAGGGGACTCTTGTTAGGGGGTTGGTGCTGGCTTCACCCCCATGTAATTATGTGAAATATCTTTAACCAATTAAAAGATGTTGAGTGTTCAGTATTTGTCTCACGGGTCTTATGAGGTAAATTACCATTAAGTGTTGACAAGCCACCAAGACTGTATAGTAATAGAGTGAAGATAATTAAGTTTGCGAGAGTGTAGTGAAGATTATGGAGTCGGCGAACAGAGATGCCAAAAAGATGTCTACGCTACCAATGTGCTGGGATATCTGTTTATCAAGAGATTTCAGCTATATATGCACAAGACCAAAGGGTTACCGATTTTATTAAATCAAGTACTGTAAATCGATTTCTGCTCAAGTCTTTATTTTTTATAACCCTAAGTCATTCAGGTGACATTCTATAACATAGTCTTAGGTCTTATCCTGTAGCGTTTCAGGATGGTACTGCAGAAAGAGACAGTTGACAACGTCAGTGCATGTTTTTCTTGACTAGATGTCCCGCTTTTAATTGAAATAAATCATATAACTGCAGCCTCGTACCATTTTTTTTTAAAAGAACATTGAGATTTTCAGAAGCAGGTTATGGTTCTGCGAAGGACACGTTGAATAAAGTGCAAAACATGTTGAATACTTCAGCAATAGGGTAACAAATATCTGGAGCAGGAAAGTACTGGAGCTTAGACTTGCAATGCCATCGGGTCTTTCACGTTTATTAGGATTAAGCATTTGGAGCACTATGAATGATTTGCAGATGGAATAATGGGCTTTGAATTAAATCAAGGTCTTGTATTTGTTATTGTGCTCTAGGTCTAAAATGAGAAAACTGTATTCTAATTTCTTATGCAGAATAAAGGCTTTTTATATGAATTTCAATGTGAGCAGACCTAGTTGCTCAAGTCCATAGCTTTTGCTTCCTGCCAGTGTGCCACAAGGATGGCTTGTGGTGATGTCAGACCAGGAAGAGGCTGACAACAATACTGCGGGTGAAGCGTTGGTGCGCAGATTTTTTAAATAAAACTGTTTAACAAAAACAAAACACTTTTCAAAACAAAACGGCACGATGGCCAAAACATTAACAAGACAAAACAGACAAGTATCAATTATAGTTCTTCTTATATATATCTTACTTTCATGCACGTCTCTCGTTCCTCCTCTGAACACTCAATCCCAAGTGAGAGATTTTCACCTCTTTTATGCAGCTGTGCATGGGCTCGATTGCTTATTAATCATTCAATCTGGACCAAGCACAGTCTGCACATGAACTACTTTGGCAGGGAAGGCAACCCTTCCCTGCCAACCAACCTAAAAACACAGTGTCCAAATACACACATTTTAAATATTAATAATACAACACCCTGTGCACCAATACATACATGCATTTAAACAATAGCACACCACACAAAACATAACATACGCACAAGGGTGGGGGTACCCTGCCAAACAGTGTAAGCCCATTAACAATCATCATGTTCCTCAGCAGCTGAGTGCATAGAAAAAAGAGACTGGAGGGGTTGCTTGCATAGCAGGCTAATTTTCTTTTTTTGTTGCCCTTCACTTCTAGAGGTTCAAATCTTGCATTGGTCAAAATTAAAATCAGTTGTTTGGTGGTCACTCAGCCTCGCCTCCAGTGACCATCAGTCCACATCACGTAACAACCACATAATTGTCTTTTTAGATATTGTAAAAAAACAGTAGCACATAAAGTACAAGTGTGATTGAGTGTTAAGAGTTGTCTTAATTTGCTGAATGGCATGTAGTGAACATATCAGAATTAAGGTGTACTTGCAGAGCTGTGAAGGGGAGATTTCAAGGTGTCATCTCTGACAGTAGTCAATGTCCTTCATATTTTATGAGCTCTAAATTAAACTCCATTTAAAAAAAAAAGTATGCCAGAGAACTGACTTCAATAACAAGTAGTACAATGTCTGCTGAGACATTTTTCAGTTTTTAACACCATATTTTGTATTCAATCTTCGAGCTGATTTCAAACTGCATTTTCCATGAGGGAGTCACTGTAAACATCTATAAATCGGCCACCTGAAAAATCTCCCATCCACAGACAATGATGCTTTGTAATACACTGATTCTGACTGAAGGTAAGCCACTTCTCACAAAAGGTGCACAGAAATATTAGCAAACACCCTCAGAACAAACTAATGAACATAACAATTTCGGATAGTCGTTACGTTTGAAAAAAAAACATTGCCACGGAACGGAAACCTGACTGTTAAAAAACAACAGAAGAAGCACAGAAGCACAGAAGAAGAAAAATGAGTTCCACAACACCTGATTCCCTGAAAACCACAGGAAACTTTCTGTTTTCAAGTTTAAACTGTTCACTTTGATTACAGTCGCGTTATAACTCCTAGTACAGACCGAACTTTAGAACAAAAATTGCTTACCAGACGGGTGTGCATTCAATTCTCAGTATTCTCTCTCTCTTTCTCAAATTCAAATTCAAAAGGTGCTTATTGGCATGGCAACATTGGTGTTATTGCCAAAGCATTTAAAAGTACATTATAAAATCTAAACATTACGAACATCAGTATAAAAAGTAAATAATAAAAAGGAATAATTAAATAAATAGGTAGGATTCTCTGTATATATATATATATATATATATATATATATATATATATATATATATATATATATATATATTTGTAATAGATGGATGAATGCTAGATTTGCATCCTGAGTCATTTAAAAAAAGGCATACTGCAGTAGTGATGTCCAAATGACATATTCCTCCAGAAGATTATACTTGACCTTTGACCCATATCTGACTTCTGTGCACCCCGAGACCACTTCAAACACAAAATGTCTTGTTTTCAATCACTCTACAATCACTCTGGTTTTTATGCACTTTTAACAAAGATTTACAATCATCCTCCACCAACGAGAGCACCAACCAAGCGAGCGAGACAAATAATTTTGGACTCTGACAGCGACTAAGAAAAAAAGGGAGTATTTTTAACATTAGGTAGATAGATTACATTTACATTTAGACATGCTTAAAATTCAAAGGTAGACACAGCACACAGTCATGATAAATAACCAAGAAGTGCAGTTAACATATTTAATGACTGGTGATACATAATTCAAAGCTGCTGCAGTATGTCCACTGTTTTGTCATTTAAAATATTTTCACAAAACACATTTTAAACTTTAAAGTTGCAGTCTCCAGTTCAAAACCACATCATGAAAAACCACACTTGTAGGTGAAAAATACAAAAAATAAATATCACTACATTTAAAAAATATTTTAATATGAAATTTTCTGTCCACTAAAATAAAGGGTATTGCATAATCTCTGCAAGTAAAAATTGCAGTGTCCAGTGTGAAAACACAACACGAAATAATAAATTAACATCCAAAGAAACACTTTTTTAAAAATGTTCAATACAAAAAAATGGTGCTCGAGTTACAAGCGCTGTCTAAAAAACAAAACAAAACAAAAAAAGCATTTGTAATCAGACTGCGGAGTCTGTATCATCTGGTCTGAGACGGCAGAACTCCACGTCGTCGTTATCTGAACCGAAGATAACTCTAACCACAACCCTGAATCATTCAATGCACAGAGCAACTAGTTCTAGGCAATTTTTTACTATTCACATGAGACAGAATATTTCCCCTCAGGCATTATTTGCACATGGTTATTAAAAACCAGAAATTAATGGTGAAAATGTCACTTTCAGCTAATTGTTTGGGTGGGGCAAAAAGTCAAAAGTGTACATACCCCAATGGAAATGCATAATTTCTAGAAATATCTCGAAAACAGAATTTTAGGAAAAATCTTTTGTAGCAAAAGTTTTGCTTTTGTGGCTGAGGAAAAGTTACAAGAAATAGATGTCTACATTATTATTTATTTTAGCAATTTTTGGAAAATCTCCAAAAATGCTAAATCAAAAGTATTCATACCCTTTGATGCTATGATAGCATTATGTACAAGGTTCTAGAAATTTCAATATGATAATGCAGAACCTAATTCTAGAAAAGTCTAGAAAATGCTGGATTGTAGAGGAACATTCTTAGAGAGTATAAAAGGGTTAGGCATAGGATGATTGCTGTCATTACCAATAAATCAATATGGGAAAAAGTAAAGAGCTATATGAAGACCTGAGGCAGAAAAGTATTTATTGTCATAAAGCTGGAGAATGATACAAGAAGATTTCCAAGCATTTGAGTATCCCAATTTCAACTATTGTTTCTATTATCAAGAAGTGCAAGAATCATAAGTACTGTCACAACGCTCCCTCGGTTCTTTCACCATTTCTTTGAGGCATACAAAGAAAAGCACACCATACCTACTGTCAAGCATGGAGGTGGTAATATCCTTCTATGGGGCTGTTTTTCCTCTAATGGCACAGGGAATTTAATTCCAATACATGGTAAAATGGATTCCATAACATACCAAAAGATATTGGCCAATCATCTGAAACCAACACAACAATGATCCAAGGCACACATCAAAATCTACTTCAGAACGGTTAAAGAAGAATAAAATCAAGGTTCTGGAATGGCCTAGTCAGTCCCGATCTAAATCCGACTGAGAATCTTTGGTATGAGTTGAAGAAGGCTGTGCACAAGTGAAGTCCTTGGAATTCGAATGAACTGGAACAGACTTGCGTTGAAGAATGGTCAAAAATCACTAAAGAATCATGCCAAAAGCTCATTGACAAATATCTTAATCATTTAAAAGAGGTTATTATTGCTAAAGGTGCCTCAATTAGCTATTAATTGAATTGTCTTTGTCAGGGTATGATTACTTTTGAATTAGCATTTTTTGAGTTTTGCAAAAAAAAAAACCTGCTGAAATAAATAATTGTAGACAGCTATTTCTTGTAACTTTTTTTCCTCTCATTCACAAAAGCCAAACTTTCTACAAAAATATTTTTCTTAAAATTCTTTGTTTTTGAGAAATTTCTAGAAATTATACATTTTCATTGGGGTATATAAACTTTTGACTACAACTGTATATATACCAGGAGGTGCTCATGGCGGGCCAGGAACAAGCCCACAGGTGCTTTGTATAACACCCAGATAAACCTGTGGACAGTGTACCTGCCTGTCATGATGTCACGGAATTAACAGGCTAACAGGCTGCAGGTGTGGTTAGGTAGGGGAGAAATGGTAGCAACTAGTTAGGACTCAATTGGCCCACACCTATAGCTTGTAATAGTTAAATTCCCGGATAATGAAGACCCTTTAAAAGAGCACCTCTGCAGCCAGTCGGGTGGTTGTCTTCCAAGCTGAGAATCTCGCCTGGGATTATCTACACCCAGCGCTTGAAAGACAGACAGTAATCTAAAACCCAAGCTGCTGGTTCTGCTTTGGTGCCTGATATCACACCTGGCACTGGTTATTGTTCTCTTATAATATTAAACAGGATTGTCTTTTCTGTTCAGAGCAAGCCTTTTTTCTGGGAGCTTCAAAACCCCAAATAAAACTTTTATGTGTATTGGAGACCCATCCCCTGATCTGTGCCTTTCAACAACTTTGTCCCGGAGTTCTTTTGAAAGCTCCTTGGTGCTCATGGTTGAGTCTTTGCTTTGAAATAGACTACCTAGCAGAGGGAACCTACAGGAACTGCTGCATTTATCCTGAAATCATTTGATTCACTTTAATTAATGTTCTACAAATTCCTAGAATATTTTTTTCACTTGTTAGTTGTGGGGTAGGATGTGTAGATAAATGCATTTTAATATCCCAGTGAGCACAGTTGGATCAATAATCAGGAAGTGGAAGCTGCATCACACCACCCAGGCACTGCCAAGAAAAGGCTGTCCCTCAAAACAAGAAGGCGACTTGTGAGAGAAGCCACAGAGAGGCCAACAATCACTTTGAAGGAGCTACAGTGGCTGGGAGTGGAGTAATGGTGCACCAGTCAACCATATCGAGAGCTCTGCATAACACTGGCCTGTATGGGAGGGTGGCAAGAAAGAAGCTGTTACTCAAAAAGTACCATCTGAAATCACGTCTGGAGTTTTCCAGAAAGCAGGAGAGTGACCCAGCTGCGATGTGGGAAAAGGTTTTGTGGTCACTTGAGACCAAGATAGAGCTTTTTGGCCAAAACTCAAAGCGCTATGTGTGGCGCAAACCTAACACTGCCCATGCCTCAAGACACACCATCCCTACAGTGAAGTATGGTGGTGGCAGCATCATGCTGTGGGGATGCTTCTCATCAGCAGGGGCTGGGCATCTTGTTAAAATTGAAGGAAGAATGGATGGAGCAAAATACAGGGAAATACTGCAAGAGAACCTGCTTCAGTCCGCTAAAAAACTGAAGCTTGGGAGAAAATTCACCTTTCAGCAGGACAATGATCCCAAGCACAAGGCCAAAGCAACATTGGAGTGGCTCAAGAATAAAAAGGTGAATGTCCTACAGTGGCCCAGTCAAAGTCCTGATCTCAATCCCATTGAGAATCTGTGGCACTATTTGAAAATTGTGGTCCACGAGCGTCGTCCAGCCAACTTGAACAACCTGGAGCAAATCTGCCAAGAAGAATGGGCCAAAATCACTCCGACACTGTGTGCAAAGCTGATACATACTTACCCCAAAAGACTTAAAGCTGTTATTGCAGCGAAAGGTGGCTCTACTGAATATAAATGTGTGGGGGTTGAATACTTATGCAAGCAAGATATTTCAGTTTTTTATTTTTCTTAAAAATATTTCCCAACATAAAACCAATGTCACTTTACAATTGATTTTGAGTTTCAGTGTTTTAAAATAAAATATCAAACATAACGAAATTTCAATGTACCATTTGTAATTCAGTAATATGAGATAATTGGTGAGGGGTCTGAATACTATATATATATATATATATATATATATATATATATATATATATATATATATATACAGTGCCTGTGTGTATCCTGTGTGTATATGTGTGTATATATATATATATATATATATATATATATATATATATATATATATATACACACACACAGGCTAACTTCACTATAACGAACCATTCTTATAACGAATACCCGTTTTTTACGATCCCAACAGCAAGAACCGATTTTTTCAGTGCAAATTAGCCCTATTAGAACGATCACGTACAGGATCGACCCGGATAGAACGATCTCAGTACTGACAGACACTGAACTGTTTCCAGTGTCAAGTGTGTTATTAAGACTATGGTTGACTAATTCAAAGATCACGCTAATTCAAAGATGACATATTGTAGTACGAATCATGCATGACAAATGCAATTGTTGCCTGTCTGTCATCTTCACACAAACTGCAACCAGGCAACGAGCGTGTGAAGCAATCTACGCTGGATAGTTTGTTCAAGAGAAAGGACATGTAATTATTGTGTTCAGCATGTAAGTTTACATTCTTTCCTTTTTCATTTCTGTACTTTTTTTCTTTAAAACATACCTGTAGGAAATTAGTGTTAGTGTAATTTATTTGTGGAAACAGGTTTGTTTTGTGTGCTTTTTGGAGTTATGTTTGATCAAATGATTGTTTACAGACGGGCACTCGGTTTGGTTGAGAGGAAGGGTAGTGAGTGATTGGCTGTGCCGGTCCTCAATCAGCAGGTGGGCGGGTCTCGACTGAGTGTCCGTGAACATAAAAAAATTATTATTATTTAGCAGATGCCTTTATCCAAGGTGACTTACAGAGACTTGGGTGTGTGAACTATGCATCAGCTGCAGAGTCACTTACAATTATGTCTCACCCAAAAGACGGAGCACAAGGAGGTTAAGTGACACACAATGAGTCAGTGGCTGAGGTGGGATTTGAACTGGGGACCTCCAGGTTACAAGCCCTTTTCTTTAACCACTGGACCACACATTGCCCTGTGTGGTACCTTTTTTTGTAGTTTTTGTACTGTGTTTTATTTTGCCTTCTGTGCAGTCTGTATGTGTCTCCTGTGCGTTACCGTCATTGGTAGCGTCACATGACCCGTTTGTTTACTTTCTGTTTTGTGTTTAATAAATCCTGAGCGCCTATGCTGGTGTCATAACCGATACTGCCTCCCCGCACAATAGTGTCTCCTCAACTCCAACTCCCATGTCTCTCTGTCTTGCAATGCGGTTACCCACACATGTGACATGAGTACCTTGTCACAATACAGTTTAAATGTTGATCAATGTGAAGGAATCTTCATAAAAGTACTATATATTGATGTTCAATTCAAATTTGCTGTTTTGTCATTATTCTGATACAGAAAAATGCCAAACCCTGTTATAGTGAACACCCTGCTATAACGAACATATCTCCAGGTCCCATGGGGGTTCGTTATAGTGAAGTTAGCCTATATATATATATATATATATATATATATATATATATATATATATATATATATATATATAGGTAGTGGGAAAAAAATGGAAACACCAATGTAAAGTCACTTAATAGGGCATTGGGCCACTCTGTGGAGTTCTCGGCAGACCGTTTTTGATGAAACTGGCTGCTCGCGCCCCAGGTTGAAATTTGCAGTCAGTTGATCTGCAGTTGCTCGCCTGTTTTGCCTTGTACTTCAAATTAATGCACAGATATCATGTGATCCTGGAGTATGCACTTCCGCCCACTGTTGCCCTTTGCTGATGATGTCTTTCCCTCAGAGTTGCATGCTGACATCACCATAGACACTGTTGCTCGTGAAACATCAGCAAGTTGAGCTGTCTTGCTCACTGAAGCTCCTGCCAAACGCGCCCCAACAATCACCCCTCAAAGTCACTGAGGTCTCCTCTTGCAGCCATGCTAGCCATAATTATAGGCAATCAAGCCTGTCCAGCATTTTTATACATGACCCTTAGCATGCTGGGATGTTATCTGCTTAATTAACGCATGAGCCACACCTGTATGGAAGCCCTTGCTTTCAATATACTTGGTGTCCCTCATTTACCCAGGTGTTTCCATTTTTTTGTCCACTACCTATATATATATATATAGCATAGAATAATATCTGGCTATATAGCTTTAGACCGCTAGGCAATGCTGACTTCCCAAATGTATTGTTTATATTATTATCCAAAGTTGGCCAGCATGGTAATATAACATTTAAATATAACATGGGTGAAAATCCATTCAAAATATGTTCTTATGAAAAGCAAACTATAATTCAAATTTTAATGTACAGCAAGTGGCCACTGAAACATTTTTAAATGGCTGGCTGCAATCTTTATCACAATTCATATGGCTTACCCATTTAGTTATGGTTTGGTCTAGACTAGATTTATAATACAATGTGATATTATTTATTGATGGAAAAGGCAAGGTTATCAAATTCATTCAGATGCAGGTTATTATGCAGACATCTCATTTTAAGTCAATAAGAAATAATAAAAATAAAAAAGTATACTTGCTTAACCTTTATCTTAACTGGCTGATTTGAAAAGTGGGTTATCTGAACTTCTTTTTATTACATTTCTAATTTCCATCTAAACAATAAATAGCCTTCCAATTATTTTTGAAAAGAAGATTGCTCTTTATCTGGAAACCAATTTACTGACTGTTTTATAGAGACGCCCTGAGCATTCACAATGGAATGCCTGAACTTTTCAGTTCACAGATTTGTTTCAATACTGAACATGGAAACATGAGCAGTTGTTGGTCAGCATTATCAAAGGTATTATGAACATGTATATGCCTATCATATATATTATACAGTTTAATGTTGGTTTATTGAGTATATGAGTAGAATCTAATGAACAGGGAGATGGTAGTCTCAAACTTCACCTAATTTATTACAGCAACTGTTTCAGCAATACATTCTACTGGTAGTACCTTTAAAACTTTTTCATAGACATATAGTATAAAATATTCCAAATATGAAGCATTGGATTTGGGACCCCTAAATATGGTTCTATTTGATCATACAGTTCTATTCTATT
This sequence comes from Acipenser ruthenus, assembly GCF_902713425.1. NCBI lineage: Eukaryota > Metazoa > Chordata > Actinopteri > Acipenseriformes > Acipenseridae > Acipenser > Acipenser ruthenus. Next base: position 101,490,909 of record NC_081190.1, on the reverse strand, counting down.
ATGTTGAACCTGTTGTTGTTTGTTATATAACAATGGTTCTATAAAAACAAAATATGGGGTGCAGATATATACGGGCAGCAGTGTGGAGTAGTGGTTCGGGCTCTGGTCTCTTGACCAGAGGGTTGTGGGTTCAATCCCAAGTTGGACACACTGCTGCTGTACCCTTGAGCAAGGTACTTTACCTTGATTGCTCCAGTAAATACCCAACTGTATAAATGGGTAATTGTATGTAAAAAAATAATGTGTAAAAAATAATGTAATTGTATGTAAAAATAATGTGATATCTTGTAACAATTGTAAGTTGCCTTGGATAAGGGCGTCTGCTAAGAAATAAATCTTAATAATAATATACCCAAGAAACCATATAGTTCTATATAGAAAACCCAGGATAGGTCTTTTCTAAGAGTGTGCTGGCCTTGCAGCCATGTATTTATTTATTTTAATTTCTCTTTGAATGAATGGCACTTATTGTTATTCTCTATAAAGAAACAGTTGGTGGTGAATCACATCGAAGGCATTGGTGCCCTGTTGTGCTGCATTAGGCATTAGAGCTGCATCTGCCTTAGAGCTTGTGATAACACTAGGTTGTTAAATGTTTAAAATGTTAAAAGTTGAGAGGAGGTCTGCTGCTTATTAGAAAGTTGAGAGGCTTTCTGTGACTTTGTGCAGCTGGCAAATGAATAGGTGAATACAGAGGCAGATTAAAACACTTGATGGCTGATTAAAAATAGGGCTTAAACCCTCAATACTTTGTCTCTCATAGCGGGCCACTAAAAATGCAAATCCCACATGGCCTTAAGATTCTGGGATAGTCCCTACTCTGTTTTAAAATAAAAGGTTTGGGTCTAATGCAATATTAAATCTGTGCTGAATGAATGCAAATCCAAAAAAGTAATTTGAGAAGTAAAGGGTAGGCTAAGTTCTTAGGCTAAATCCTTGGTGGGAACCTGTGACTGTATTTAGTGGGAATGAAATATTCATGATTGTGAATTCGTACATTAAACAAGAGTCACAGTATTCTCTGCTGAGCTCTTATGGAAAAATACTTGGCCTTCATCATTTACGCGTGAATTGTTATATTATTGACATTCCATTCCTCTTCTAGAATTGAAAGTTTTGATAGATCTACAGCCATGAAGTGTGAAAATTAATTTGAAATGTATTAAGAGCTCTGGAAAACATACTGAAAATTAGATCTGCCACACAGAACATAAAAGTTGCATTTATAATTATGGCAACACAAACAACTGACATTTGTAACAGGAGCAAGAAACCACAAAACTGTCATGCAACCAGTACAAACATATTGTTCATTGCAAGCATGGGCACATTACTTCAGGTCTGTAAAATGGCTGTAATCATGGCAGATGTTGATGCATGCTTTCCATTCCTTTTCATCTCATATGCATCATATCAGAATTATTTGCTACCCAGCAAATCTGTGTTGCTGTTATCAATTTCATTGCACAATTTAGTGGTACAGATGGCCTTGTATATGTGGGACTTTTGTAATAAGACTTTAAGGGCCTCATTTACTAAAGGTTCTTAAAAGTTGCCATAAGACACTTGTTAACACAATCCCGTAACACACGTCTTAAAACTATTAATAAGTTGGTATTTACTAATGTGAATGCCGCTTATTAAGACTTGTGCTATGGAAATCATTAGCATATTAAGACATGCCTTATCACAGAAAATAAGGCGGGTCTCAAGGAAATGATGACATAGGGGCCAGTGACTATAAAGGAATGAGCAGAGATTGAGATGCGCAGTTGTTAGTTCTTGACTGTCCAATTGAAACTGGCAGCTGCGTTAACCTTCACAGTTGACAAGTCTGCTTATAATAAACGGGATTGGGCTTGTTTGTGAGAGTCGTGGGTTGTAATTTGCATACACACCCATACTCCAACATGGATTGCACTTGTTTTGGGCTTGCTTTGAAAGGCAGTGCCGCTTTTTTTTCTACTGAGACTTGGCAACACTGGTAACCTTCGCCGTCTGTCTCACAGGCAGCCACTGATTCCTGAACACCTCATTTTGTTGTTGACAAGAGTTTGTGCAGGATACAGCAGGCAGTGGCAATTTTGGGAACAAATTAATGCACTTCAGTCCATTTAATCAGTATCTTCCACCTCCCTTTCAAGTGCCCACTACACATATTTGCCCAAGTGTTGAATGCTGAATATATATAAGTGTTGAATATATATATATATATATATATATATATATATATATATATATATATATATATATATATCGCCTCTGCCAGTTTTCAGCCATGGTGATCTGCAATACCTGTTGGTCAGTTTCATTTTATACCTCTGAGTTCATTTTTAATTAATGAGTTGTAAGATAAATAAGTTCAAACATTTGACATTTGAAAAACAATTTGGGCAAGAGCAGTAAAACACATTATTAACCAACCAGGCACGAGGTATGTTGCTTTATTACAACAGCTTAGATTCACTCATGTACCAGTTCTCTGCACATTTTCACAACATTTCACTAGCAATCTTCAAAAATAGAGTACTTTAGGCATAGCTAATTTACATATCAACCCCCACCTTTCCCATTCATTTGCATGACGTCGGGTGAAAAGCCTGGTTTACTCGAGTAAAATAAACTGAGCGAATGGAAACCCAAAAAAGCATTTTACACAAGACATTTTTCTTGTGTAAATGTCTCTAGTTAAAAAAAAAAGAACTTGCATGGGGATACGCCATGATTTTTATACATAAATAATAATAATAATAATAATAATAATAATAATAATAATAATAATAATACAAAACATATATACAAGCAAGGCTTTGCAGGGCCCCCTCTAATAGTGTGCAGGGCTCTATTTGTTTTCTGTATATTATTTTGTAAGCAAATTGTAAGAGCATTTTATACTGTATCTATACAGTGCCCCGATACCTACTGGTGAGTGGCACTTTAGAAATTTTGAAAAATAAATACATAAATAAATAGATAATATGTATGTGTTGGCTAATATATTGTAGTGTGCACAGGGGGAAGGCAACAGCAGGGCTGGTAGGTGATGTAATCACACAGAGACATAATCCTGATATAGGTGCCGGCTCTTTTGTACAGCGGTATCGGCGCTATGCTTTAGTGCGAGAGGTCCCGGGTTCGCGCCCGCCCTCTGCATATGTGATGCGCCTGCCTGCGTTAACCGAACCAAATGTTCCTGTCAGGACAACTGAGGAAGTCAGCACCTCCGGTCACGTTTTTTTAAAGTAACAAAAACGCTTATTCACTGCCAAACATGAACTACTTTAGATGTGTAATGGCTGCAGTATAGGATACTGACCTTAGGTTTAGGGTTTTGGTGTTGGGAGAGGATTATTAATTGTTTTATTAACAATAATATGATAACCAATCAGAGTGCAGTGTCCTGACAGGAACATTTGATGGTACCTTTTTAAGGACAACATATTATGATGATAGAATTATTTTCCTTCAGTCTCGTCAGTCAGCTGTTCAGGGTAACTTTCTTCTTCAAACCCGATATCCACACCAATTGCACCCTGTGAGATAGTGCACCCCTTACATAATAAATACATTTTTCCTTTTTGTTTTGTAATTTTTGCTACTTACTAGTTATGTACAGCGCTACACTTAATAAAGCATTGAATACAACAACTAGTTTTATACACTTATTTTCAATTTTGTAATACATGTAAAAAGTTGTGTGAATAAACACACCTACAGCAAAAGTACAGATGTGGGAAAAGCTTGCAAAGAGGAAATATACAATATGTGCTTGTTTCTTCTAGTTTTAAAATGTTAAACTTTAAGTTTTTTCCATTGTCTCCCCTTACATCGCATGACATGCACATGTTAAAGGCACACTGCTGTGCTGAAGGGGTGCACTATCTCACGTGATGCACGTTCGCATGCTAACCGGGTCGGTGAAGACAAAGGGCAATTACCCAGTTTGTCATTCATAGGGTTGAAGTAAAGAAAAATTGATAGATTCGCCCCACTTCTGTCTTTTTTTTGCTTTTTGCTTTATAGTGCTGTGCTTTTAAAACTTTAAATCGATGACTCACTTGATCCACAGTTCTCTCAAATCCCCTTCATGATTTTTTCAGGCATCCTTTTAGAAACTTCTGCACATCTCTGTTTCTTGCCATCAAGCTGTTTTATTAGGGTTACCATATGGCTCCAGATTAACCGGATGCTTTGAGACAGACCGGGATTTCAAAATTCCCCCTAAATTGAAAGTAATTCACGTATAAATGAGCTCCACCTTTGCTGAGATTAATCCTGCTGTGGTGGAATTGCTTGGGCGCAGCAAACAATTCACACTGATCAGCTGCTTCTGATCAGATCTTAATGAACGAATAGCTAATTTATCGATAGAGCAACGAGATGATGATGCGATTGTATTTGCAGAATAATATGGCCGATTGAATTTTAACAAACAGAAAAAAATAGCGACTGGCTGCAATTCATTCTTAGTTTAATACAATTATTTGACGCGCATGCGGGTATTTAAGCACCATTCTTAATTGTAGCTAAGGATGGTTCATTTACACCTTCATTTATTTCAATTTAGGGGCAAGTTTGAAATCCCGTTCTGTCTCACAGCGTCCGGTTAATCTGGAGCCACATGGTAACCCTAGTTTTACGACTTTAAAATCCTTAATGAAATCCTTATCCTCTAAAAGTGATGTCTCCTCATCAGACCAAAAGTAGCTGTGTGCATGTTGTTGTGCATGTCTGTTGTGGGTTAGGCTAGTTGGAATATGCTGTTTACATGGATTCAATGACATACATAGGAATTCAAATATGTATTTATTTTGGATATATTCCTGAGCTGGATCAGTAGGTTAAAAAATGACAGGTTACTTGGCAGGAATCACGATAAATAATCTGAAAAGCAGATGTGATATTACTGTAAGAATTGCTGTGGGAAATGTTTTGGGTATTGGTTCAGCGATGTTTGATTTGCCATGTCTGTGTGATTGACGCAGAGATTGTTTAGTTAAGTCTGGGGGAGTGGGAGTCAGACAGAATATGGTGACTGTTCTTGTAGATTTATGTGTATAGAGCATATTTAAATAAACCAGCAAAGTGTTTCAAGCACCAAACAGCCTTGTCTAGTTCAAGACTCTTGTACTAGCCTACAGATGCCTTGACCAGACTGCACCCAGCTACCTCCAGACCCTCATCTCTCCCTACACCCCCACTCGACCTCTCCGCTCCGCCTGCACTAGAAGACTAGCTCTACCTCCGCTACGCTCCCCTGCCTCCAGAGCACGCTCCTTCTCCACCCTTGCTCCCCAGTGGTGGAATGACCTTCCTACAGATGTCAGGACTGCCCAGTCCCTGACCACATTCCGGCGCCTCCTTAAGACTCACCTCTTCAAAGAGCACCTGTAGAACTCCTCTGTTTGTATCCTGGGACACTATCACCCTTCATGTAAATGTGCTTAATTTTGCTCTTATCTGCCCCCTATTTTACTGCATTTAATCCTGTACTTCAGAATACTGTAATCTGCCAAGTGTTTAACCTGTAGTACTTTGTATTTAATCACATCCTGATGTAACTATCACTATTTAATCATATCCTGATGTAACTATCACTATTATCTGCTGTATTATTGAATTGTGGTTTGTCACACTTGTACCTTGCTTGAACAAAAGTTATTGTATTCTTGCTCTTATTGTATTACTTGTATTGTAACACTTGAAATGTATTTGCTTACGATTGTAAGTCGCCCTGGATAAGGGCGTCTGCTAAGAAATAAATAATAATAATAATAATAATAGTTCTCTATTAAACACCACCCACAACACTACATTACTTTCCTTTGTAGCTGATACGTTACTTTGCACAAGTTGTATGTCTGAGTTATTGAAGGGGTTGGGTCTAAGTGAAAGTCAAAGCGTTCTGCTATGTCAGTAAAATCTCCAGTGACTGTGGACTTGATTTTCAACATTTCCTTATTAAGCTGTGTTAAAAACAGCTCCTTTTTTAAAGTTGAATAGCCCAGTTTAATGGATGCATAATATGAAAATAAATGATAATTAATAAATGATGAAGAGTGGGGTGAGTATGTATTTTTTGCTTACTAAATCCAATAATTATGACTTAAAGAAAAAGTAGCGGCCGAATACTGTTCAGTAAGGTACTGTACTCTACACACCTGTTCTTTAACTTTTATGTTTAACTGTACTGTATTACAATAAGACTGTTATGTACTGTCCATTATTTTACATTATTTTATTTATCATATCATGCGTTGCCAGAGTATAATGTTGTTTGTATTCAGTGCATAACTTATTTCAAGTTGGTTTATTTTTCTGAACTTGTTCAGAATGTTAAATTACTTGTAATAAAATATAAGGGAAAAATAAAGTTATGAACGTGATCAAAACAAGCCATATATACATGTACAGGTACATATAGACCCATTGTCATTGTATCCCACTGCATGTCCTCACTATGGTTATGTGCATACTCCGGTTATGTGCATGACCTCACACCGGTCGCAGTTTTTAAGTGTTCAAAAGTTAGGAACCCCAGCCGAAATACACCCCCGTCGGAATGCAGAAAATTGACTTTACCCGAAGATTATCTGAAGAAGAAGATCCACTTTACTGTTGAAATGTAAATAAATAAATACGTGGGCTGGTTTAATAATTTTATTTAAACACCTAGGTCAGCAATGCATTTATTAGGCTACCACATTAACGTTTTTTTTTTTTTTTCCTGTAGTTTGACACAATTGGGGCTACCCTGGAGAATAATTCCAACTAGTCTCATTATAAAATGAAGAGATAAATAAACATGGTCTATGGTTAGAGTGGTACAGGTATATATATATATATATATATATATATATATATATATATATATATATATATATATATATATATATACATACAGCTCTGGAAAAAATTAAGAGACCACTGCAAAATTATCAGTTTCTCTGGTTTTACTATTTATAGGTATGTGTTTGGGTAAAATGAACATTTTTGTTTTATTCTATAAACTACTGACAACATTTCTCCCAAATTCCAAATAAAAATATTGTCATTTAGAGCATTTATTTGCAGAAAATGACAACTGGTCAAAATAACAAAAAAGATGCAGTGTTGTCAGACCTCGAATAATGCAAAGAAAATAAGTTCATATTCATTTTTAAACAACACAATACTAATGTTTTAACTTAGGAAGAGTTCAGAAATCAATATTTGGTGGAATAACCCTGATTTTCAAGCACAGCTTTCATGCGTCTTGGCATGCTCTCCACCAGTCTTTCACATTGATGTTGGGTGACTTTATGCCACTCCTGGCGCAAAAATTCAAGCAGCTCGGCTTTGTTTGATGGCTTGTGACCATCCATCTTCCTCTTGATCACATTCCAGAGGTTTTCAATGGGGTTCAGGTCTGGAGATTGGGCTGGCCATGACAGGGTCTTGATCTGGTGGTCCTCCATCCACACCTTGATTGACCTGACTGTGTGGCATGGAGCATTGTCCTGCTGGAAAAACCAATCCTCAGAGTTGGGGAACATTGTCAGAGCAGAAGGAAGCAAGTTTTCTTCCAGGACAGCCTTGTACTTGGCTGGAAGAAAACTTGCTTCCTTCTGCTCTGACAATGTTCCCCAACTCTGAAGACAACATAACACTTTTCAAAACCCACCGAACCGACCTTTAATTTCCCATTCTGTGCAATAAACAGCTGTATAAACAAAACCGGCCGGAACATTTTTTATATTTTTCTTTAGTTTCTGGTTTTAACCAATAAAAACCGATAACACACCCCTGATACAAAAAGAAAATTAAATCGGTGTATAGCAAATAAACACCGGAAAAACACTAGAAATGGTTACTCAATTTATGTTGATTTCACCCCTTTCCCATTTAAAAAAAAAAAAACTTTCCATGCAGTGTCTCAATGTCTCACCTTCTTGACTCGTATCTATCATTGATTAGTTCTGAATACTTTAAACCCACCCCCAGCCATTATTTTTTTTTTTCAATTTCCCCTTCGACCTGTGACCTTGCAAAGGTCAACCTAAAGTGAGAAAGGGACATTGACCAGAAAAATGACCCTGGGTGCAATTTAGATGCTACCATCATGTTTAGAACCTCGTTCTACTCGTAATGAATAGAGCTTTTCAGAATAGAAAAAAACCAGGAGCACCCTACTCACTTCTGGCAAATTGCAAGACGAGGGGTAACTGACAAGTTTTATTCGAACTTCAGCCTAACCCTTTACCCTGTAGGGGATGTGGGTCCTAAAATGTAAGTATTGCTGTATGAACCTTAGGAACCAGTCTTCCAAATTCTGTGAAAAACTTTTGGTTTCAAGTCCCACCACTGGTCATTAAACCCCCTTGAAATTTAAAGGTGACAGACAGCTGTGCCTTTAATTATCAATTGCTGTTGCTAAAACAGCAAAAGAGCTGGACAAATTGACATCACCACGATGAGTAGCACAATTTCAGCTTTTGATAGGTATATAATTTAATATATGCTGCTATTCAATTACTTTCAGCAAATCGCTATAAATATCCTCCTGAGACTCAGCAAAAAAAAAAAAAAGTTTCTCAATTTGAAAACTTTTGTGCTTTTCTTTGTATTTGGGGTGAAATAAACATACAAGCAACAAAAATGTCAATTATTATTTTTATTTTACTTTAATTACACTGTAGTGGACATTGGGACTCGCATTGTAGAACAAATGCGACTAGCTTAACAATTAGTCACAATGAGAAATAACATCATATTTTGACTATTCTGATGTAAACTAGTATGTGTTAAGACATTTATCTTTATATTTATAAGTTTCTAAACAACTTAATAAACAAGTAATAAAACAAACAAGTAATACAAAAACATTTCTACATTCACATTAAAACTTCTGCTTTGTTTTATGCGTTTTGGATGTAGTATTCCTTGAAACAACTCCCCTTTTTGGCAACACAGAGGAACATTTTGCATTTAGTGCACATCACATAGGTTTTCCTATCACGGCCTTTTCTTCGGCATCTTGATGCATGTTTATCGGGCATCATCTCTGGCAAATGCAGAGCTCCGCATTTTCTCAGGAATGGGTCTGGTTGTGGCAACCATTTTTTGCGCTGTGGCTCAAAATCATCATTACTGGAATCTGTGATTACACCATCACCTGAGGACGACTGTGCACATATCCACTCCACCCATGATGCTGTTGTATTCATTGATGACAGTGGGTCGTGCTACCTGGATGTGCCCCTTCTCTTTACTGGACCATCATGTACAGTAGTCTTGGGGCTCTATCCCATATGCTGTGGAGGCCATGAGCACAAGCTTGTTGTCATACCACTTTGTGACAGCAATTTCAGGGGTTCCTCTGGTCATCATCTCTGTTGCTCCTCTTCCGCGTTGTTTCAGAATTTTGTCGTCAATCATCCAACATTCTTTTGGGATTCCTGACTTCATTATTGTCCCACTTGCTGCTATGCCCTTCTCAAGCAATGCATCCAAAAGCTTGACAGATGTAAAGTACCTGTCAAAAAAGACAAAAAAAACATGTTCAACCAGACGCACGACTGCTGATGCTCCAATTCCTAATCCTGTGTCAATGAAGGTATTCTTTCCCTGATACACCTCAAAATCTAATACAAGACCAACTGGTGAGGCAAGGACAAATATCTTCAATCCTGTTGGGTTTGGCACAAACTGCTTGAAGGTACAGCGGCCTGTGAAAGGAACCATTTGTTCATCAATGGAGAGCTTTTCATCTGCCTATTGGCGGAGGCAGCCTTGCCGCACACTGTCTAGAAGTGGCCTGACTTTCCATAACCGGTCTGACTTTGCTTCCTCTAGCACATCAAGGTCATTGATAACTTTCAGTGACCTCCTTAACTTGAAATACCTATCTCTGGACATTGCCTTATACATTAGTGGTACTTTTGTATCTTTGGCCCAGTACATTTTGATTTATTATTATTATTGTTATTATTATTATTAATTTCTTAGCAGACGTCCTTATCCAGGGCGACTTACAATTGTTACAAGATATCACATTATTTTTACATACAATTACATTATTTTTTACACATTATTTTTACATACAATTACCCATTTATACACTTCGGTTTTTACTTGAGCAATCTAGATAAAGTACCTTGCTCAAGGGTACAGTAGCAGTGTCCCCCACCTGGGATTGAACCAAGGCTATCCAAGGCATGCCATGTACATGCCAAAGAAGGTCTTCATTTCTTCTTGTGATGTATTCAAATATCTTCCTGAAACTTGAATTTCACATTGGTTTGAGTAACTTGCAATGTCCTCAACCACTTTACTATCAATGTACTGTCCGAAATACTGAATTGGACTCCAGTCTGCTCTTGATAAGGAGGTGTCATGGAAATCAAAGGGCTGTAGTAGGACAGGTTTGAATCTATTGTGACGGGTAAAATAATAAATAAAATCAATTAGAAAATCTAATTATATTTAAATATAGTAATTACAACCCATATTCAGACAAAAATGAATGTGTTGTCTTGCTTCAGAGACTTCAGACTTGCTTTAATATATTATGGGATGATTATTAATTCAATTTAAAACAACATATTTTCACATTTTTTAGTTATGTAATAAGTATCACATTAAAAACATCCAAGAACAAATGACAACTAAAACATACACAATAAAACAAAACTAAAACATACATGTCACTTTTGGCCCACAGTGGACGATGCTCTACTCTGTCATTATCCGTCTTATCCCCTGACTCTCCTGCTTCTTCACCTGAACTCTCTGCCTCTTCTTCTGCCTCAATTACTGCCTCAGCATCATCCTCATCAGACAGATCTACATCTGAATTGCCATCTATTCTTCTGTTTAAAATCTCCTCTGCTGTCAGTGCCCTGCCTACTACAAAACATTCTGATTCGCATAAAAAAATCCTTCAACTGTGTCCTCATGTCCACTACAGATTACATTTATAAATGGACTTGTATTTTATGTGAAATCTATGTAAACTGCTCTAATCACTGAGTGATTACTTCCTGAGATGTTTATTTCTAATATTCAATAGAAATTGTATAAAAACAAAGTTTGAAAATATTACTATATTGAAAATATGGCTTTACACCAGTATGATACTTGTTTTATTTAGTGTTCGTTTTTGTCTGTGTTTTGGCCACCATGCCATGTTGTGAAAGTCTTTTGTTTTATTATAAATCCGCGCTTCATAACCCGTAATATTGTGTGTGTGTGTGTGTGTGTGTGTGTGTGTGTGTGTGTGTGTGTGTCTCTCTTCCTGGCCTGACGTCATCTTGTTCACACGTGGTGTCCAGAAGTGAGAAACTGCGCCTCCACGGACGCAGGCCAGGAAAAGTACTGCAGGTGAATTATTTTATTTATTTATTTATTTTTGTGAATATTTATTTATTTATTTTTGTGTGGAAGAGTGGCCAATCATGGAGGCAAGAGAGGGAGATGCTGCCTGCCCGAGTGGAGGAATGGACCAAGGGCTGGACAGCTGCCTCACCTGCCTGAAAAGCGAAGAGTGGTGCTTCGCCTGTGCTGAGTCCGAGCACTCCACAAATGTATTGTGTGATATCTCTGAATCCGCAGTATAACGTGGGGTGATATAACAAGGGGTGGGTGTATTATAAAAAAAATTAAATAGTGTAGGTTATATTCAAAATAAAAAACATGTATTGTTAAAGGTAGTCAAAATGACTGCTTTGGCGGTTCTAAATGGGCGGGATTATAAATCTGAAAACCTCAAACCATTAAAATAACTGCCGTGGCAGTTCTAGTGTTAATTGATTGAAACACAATATTGCAATTTTGCTTATTGTGCTATTCATTATAAGCAATTTTGAAATTAACAGTTTTTTAAAATTAATTCTATATGTCATGGTGTAAATTTGGCTTTGGCGTGAAAACATTGCTAAATCTGGATGGTTGAAGAGAGAGTATTCAGGGCAGGGCATATTTAAAGTACATCACTCTCAGGTCACTGCTATATGTATATGTGGTTGAAAATGATCCACTTTTAAGTTGGTAACCTTAAGACTGTTGTTTTTATAATCCTGCTCTGGGATAATAGAGGCTTGGGACTCGTATATTTGTGTCCATTTCTCAGTGTTAATGATATAAACAGGCAATAGCACTACAGTGTGAGTAGAGGGTGAGTCACACAATCAGGAGCTAACTGGTCCGAACATAAGGGTCCCCAGAGGGAACGGCATTAGCCTTTGCACTCTTGTTGGTTTTGGTAGAAAATCTGGGCACTCTTTCGTGATCTCTACTGGCAATGCTCCACGTCAGTTCAGAGATTTCCTAGGCTTGGCACTTAAATACCTCAAGTAGCTTGGAAACATCTGTTTACATAGGTGTTACATGGAATAAGAAAAGGGAAAGGAGGTCACCCATTGATCTCTGTTCCTCCTGATCCGTAAGTGGCTTACAGTGATCATTTATATATCTATACAGACGTGCTCAAATTTGTTGGTACCCTTACAGTTCATTGAAATAATGCTTCATTCCTCCTGAAAAGTGATGAAATTAAAAGCTATTTTATCATGTATACTTGCATGCCTTTGGTATGTCATAGAATAAAGCAAAGAAGCTGTGAAAAGTGATGAATTATTGCTTATTCTACAAAGATATTCTAAAATGGCCTGGACACATTTGTTGGTACCCCTTAGAAAAGATAATAAATAATTGGATTATAGTGATATTTCAAACTAATTAGTTTCTGTAATTAGTATCACACATGTCTCCAATCTTGTAATCAGTCATTCAGCCTATTTAAATGGAGAAAAGTAGTCACTGTGCTGTTTGGTATCATTGTGTGCACCACACTGAACATGGACCAGAGAAAGCAAAGGAGAGAGTTGTCTGAGGAGATCAGAAAGAAAATAAAAGACAAGCATAGTAAAGGTAAAGGCTACAAGACCATCTCCAAGCAGCTTGATGTTCCTGTGACAACAGTTGCAAATATTATTAAGAAGTTTAAGGTCCATGGAACTGTAGCCAACCTCCCTGGGTGCGGCCGCAAGAGGAAAATCGACCACAGATTGAACAGAATGATAGTGCAAATGGTAGAAAAAGAGCCAAGGATAACTGCCAAAGAGATACAAGCTGAACTCCAAGGTGAAGGTACGTCAGTTTCTGATCGCACCATCCGTCGCTTTTTGAGCAAAAGTGGGCTCCATGGAAGAAGACCCAGGAGGACTCCACTTTTGAAAGAAAAACATAAAAAAGCCAGACTGGAATTTGCTAAAATGCATATTGACAAGCCACAATCCTTCTGGGAGAATGTCCTTTGGACAGATGAGTCAAAACTGGAGCTTTTTGGCAAGTCACATCAGCTCTGTGTTCACAGACAAGAAAATGAAGCTTTCAAAGAAAAGAACACCATACCTACAGTGAAACATGGAGGAGGCTTGGTTATGTTTTGGGGCTGCATTGCTGCGCCTGGCACAGGGTGCCTTGAATCTGTGCAGGGCACAATGAAATCTCAAGACTATCAAGGCATTCTGGAGCGAAACGTACTGCCCAGTGTCAGAAAGCTTTGTCTCAGTCGCAGGTCATGGGTCCTCCAACTGGATAATGACCCAAAACGCACAGCTAAAAGCACCCAAGAATGGATAAGAACAAAACATTGGACTATTCTGAAGTGGCCTTCTATGAGTCCTGATCTGAATCCTATCGAACATCTATGGAAAGAGCTGAAACTTGCAGTCTGGAGAAGGCACCCATCAAACCTGAGACAGCTGGAGCAGTTTGCTCAGGAAGAGTGGGCCAAATTACCTGTTAACAGGTGCAGAAGTCTCACTGAGAGCTACAAAAAATGTTTGATTGCAGTGATTGCCTCTAAAGGTTGCGCAACAAAATATTAGGTTAGCGGTCCCATCATTTTTGTCCATGCCATTTTCATTTGTTTTATTATTTACAATATTATGTTGAATAAAAAATCAAAAGCAAAGTCTGATTTCTATTAAATATGGAATAAACAATGGTGGATGCCAATTACTTTTGTCAGTTTCAAGTTATTTCAGAGAAAATTGTGCATTCTTCGTTTTTTGTGGAGGGGTACCAACAAATTTGAGCACGTCTGTATATATATATATATATATATATATATATATATATATATATATATATATATTGTAACACAACAGGGAGGGGGTTAATATCCTCTCTGCATGGAAAACATGTGCAAATGCACACTGGTTTAATTTAATTGTTTTTGTTAATTGTTTAATTATATTTGTTAATTGTGTTATCCCCTGCACCTGGCTATCATTGTAAATTAGAGCCAGGAGTAGGGTATTTAAAGAAAGCAGAAAGGCAGTGTAAAACCAGTTTTTCTGTGTCATTTGTTTTGTTTGTTTGTCAGGTAAACGGCTTAGCCGTCCTGCAAGATAGTTTAGGTTCCTGTGTCTTAGTTAGTGCTCGAATAGAGCTAGGTGTTTGTTTTTGTTTTGTTTTCTTTGTTATTGTTTATTAAAAATAGCGTGCAAGCGCTTTGAAAAATCAAGATTTGTGTGTGGCTGTATATATATATATATATATATATATATATAGATATATATATATATATATATATTAGTTGTGTAGAAAAAATCAGGGGTAAAATACATTTTTATAAATAGCAGATCTAAATATCGTAGGGCTTTCTGTCCTACTTTTTTACATTGTACCCTATGAGCAGACTGTCTTCCGTCCCTGCTTTATTATGTATCCAATGAGCCGTTGAAACTCTGTGCATTAGAAAGGGATAAAATTACATTTCAAATTTGGATTGTGCTGTATCAGTTCTTGATCTAGCTTGGTTTTTATATCTTATATAAACCATTCCTTCCCAATACCAACTTATCCTTGTGTTTTATTCTATCTTCAAAACATTTACATCTATTGAGTTATACTGTATATAACAATTTGTTTAATTAAGTTATTGTGGTTTCAATACCATTCTTTTGGTACCTAAAGAAAATGCAAATTGTGAAACAATGGTTTTATGTGGGAACGCATATGCACCCAACAATAGCACAATATACCTTAGCCTCTAACTATTGAAGCTTATGTATAATCCTATTCATATGATAAACACCGCCAACACACTTCCTCATAATGCTCTGAAGTGTTATTGAGCTGCATTGATTTTGACCTTCCTTCAAAGGCACTGAAGAACCAAATTAAGATTATCCCACTGTTTACGATGATCAACCTCACCCAACACACTGTTTCATCTTAATTCCCTGCATCACACATCATTCTGACAAACAAACAAACAAACAAACAGACAGCTTGAAGCAGGCACAAGCTGTTTTGTGTGAAATTATGACATTTTAAGAAGTGTGTGTGTGTGTGTAAAAGTAAACAAATATAATTCCGTAATTGCTTTGCTGTTTGGGGAGCTTAAGCTCCTGCTCTAGGTACTCATTAATCATATATATTTCATTTAGGAAGACTGCTTCATATTGACAGATCATTATTGTACTGAGAATTGTAATACAGCAAATGTTTTTGATACATTAATAAAAAAAATATAGTTTTACAGAAATTGTCAAGAGAGGACACTGAATACCTTTACATTTAAAGTTGTTAATGCAAGATTCTCCTCTTTTGGGGTTTGAGTAACACTTTATATATGTGTATGTATATCTTATATGTAACCAGGGGTGCACATTTGATGCTATGGCGCTAGAATCTAGCGCCAGCAACATTAAATTCCTTAGCACCCATAGATGATGATAGTTTCTCATTGGGTCTGGACTACTCACATGACCCACCCACAGTCATCCACAAAACACTAAAAACAAATTGAAGAGTTGGCTCTCTGGTGCTAAACTTTCAAAACAGTTTAGCACCAATTTTCAAAATGATTTGCACCCTTGATAAAACAATACAGTTCCATATTGAAACAGTGTTATTGTAATTATTTTATTGTTTGGGGGGAAAAAAATATTTATTTCTATATGACTGTCATTCCATGGACGCTTCATTAAATTGGTATGGGATGAGATTTAAAATAATATTGTGTCATATTTGAGATTTAAAATAAAATTGGTCATATTTGTGAAAATAAAGTGTGATCCCTCCACAACTTTAAGTACTGAAAATGTCCTCTGCCATTAATGTCCATACCTGTATATATTCATATATTTTCTATGTAGTTCTGTTTTTTTTTCTTCTGCTGCTGTAGGCAACATAAATAGCTGAAATTATTTAAATTATAAAATAACAAAACATTTTTATAGAGTCTCATTATTTAAACATTTATACTTTTTTGTGTTTGTTTATTAAGTAAGCCATGCCTATTTATGTTCTTGTTTGGTTTTAACTTCTTTAATAGTTAAGGTCTGTCCAGAACAAAAAAATATATATTTGTGTTTTAAAGTAATAAACTGGTGTGTTTACAGAAGAAAAACAATGAAGTGTTAAATATTGAACATCAGCTTAGGCATGGTTCAGGCAGGGAACTATACAATCAGAAAGAGAAGACATGTTCAGTGGAATTGATGCTTGTATATCAAATGCAATAACAAATCTGTCATGCTTTATAATTGTTAATATGAATTTATTGATGGACCCTTCTAGAATATCTATATCGTCAGCTTGTGCTCCGCCCTCTACTTTTGAGATGCCAGTTTTAATGCAGAGCTTCACAATAAATAAATTTGCAGTTTATTTTTAACAAGTGAAACTCAAAACAAGTGTTTGAATACAAATGAAAGGTTATGTCCTTTGGGACTGTATAACACTGCAGATATATACACAGTACAAGTTTCTTTTTTTATTGAAAAAGTGTTTAAATTGTTTTTCTTCCCTCAAAACCCGAATTCTTTGTGCAGACACAAAAATAGGAGGAGTGGCAAACACTGTTGCAGCAGCAAAGGTCATTAAAAATGATCTAGACAGCATTCAGAACTGGTCAGACACATGGCAAATGACATTTAATAGAGAAAAGTGTAAAGTACTGCACACAGGCAATAAAAATGTGCATTATAAATATCATATGGGAGATACTGAAATTGAAGAAGGAATCTATGAAAAAGACCTAGGAGTTTATGTTGACTCAGAAATGTCTTCATCTAGACAATGTGGGGAGCCCATAAAAAAGGCCAACAAGATGCTCGGATATATTGTGAGAAGTATTGAATTTAAATCAAGGGAAGTAATGCTAAAACTTTACAATGCATTAGTAAGCCCTCACCTAGCATATTGTGTTCAGTTCTGGTCACCACGTTACAAAAAGGATATTGCTGCTGTAGAAGGAGTGCAAAGAAGAGCAACCAGAATTGTCCCGGGTTTAAAAGGCATTTCGTATGCAGACAGGCTAAAAGAATTCAATCTTTTCAGTCTTGAACAAAGAAGACTAAGCGGTGATCTGATTCAATCATTCAAAATCCTAAAAGATATAGACAATGTCGACCCAGGGGACTTTTTTGACCTGAAAAAAAGAAACAAGAACCAGGGGTCACAAATGGAGATTAGATAAAGGGGCATTCAGAACAGAAAATAGGAGGGACTTTTTTATACAGAGAATTGTGAGGGTCTGGAACCAATTCCCCAGTAATGTTGTTGAAGCTGACACCCAGGGATCCTTCAAGAAGCTGCTTGATGAGATTCTGGGATCAATAAGCTACTGACAACCAAACGAGCAAGATGGGCTGAATGGCCTCCTCTGGTTTGTAAACTTTCTTATGTTCTTCTTATGTTCTAATAAAGCCTGATCTTGTGGTCCGAAAGATTTTTATTATAATAGTTATAGTACCTTTCTTTGCAAATGAATTGGAGTTAAGAATCTTACATCTTTTACCGGACACATTTTGTTTTATGAAGTTCATATTACAGTGTAGCTATTTTGACTGTCATATTGATGAGTAACCATAAAACAAATCACATATTAATAACATGTAGTATATATATATATAGTCATCGTGGCAGCTTATTGGCACAACCTGAGCACAGCACAAATTTTTTTTGTGCTATGGGAAATCTGGAAACATTTCCCAAATATTTAGTAATTTTGACTTACATTTACATTACATTTGGGAAGTAAAATTGGAATGTTTCAATATAATTCTAAAATCCTACAAAGTTGTTGTAAATGGCCTTTTTAATGCAAAGCACACTTAATTAATGGTACGGTTCTCTTAATGCAATACTTCTAAATATTAACATAACCTCTCCTGAATTACTATAAAGTAACACACGCTGCCACGACCCTTAGAACTTTGTTATCAACCCATATCAGAAAAAAAGGACAGAGTAAACATCGCCAATATTAATTTCCAATGCCTGTGCTAACAGTATCATTACACAACAATAGGTGGTGATTGCAAGGAGAAAAACATTTCAATTGATTCACTGGGGTTCATCAGAGGCTTGAAACCCCTGCTTGAGAGAAGTGCAAGGCTCAGCACACATGTGTTCATGTGACATTTAAGTTAATGTGACATTTAAGGTATGACTTACACTGTTGAAGTGCTTTCTGATTCCATGTTATGCATTAGCTGTATTTCTTGTTTTAAATGTAAACTTAGTATGATATCTTTTCACATAAAATGTAATCCGTTACCACTTTTCTTTACCTGTCTGATAAAGAAACAGTTACAATTTACTGAAAAAAACAATCAGATTACAGTAATACGTTACATGTAATATGTTACTCCCCAACACTGCAGACAACACCCAGCAATATTTATTTATTTTAGAGTAACAGCCTGTTTGCTACTTTAACATTTACATTGAACTGAATGTGTCTGACAAAAGGTGTAAAATGTCAAACTGGATGAGCATCAATGGACATTGCAACATTTCTTACGTACTTATATCAAGTACTTGCACTGATTGTTCAATTAACACTTCTAAGAACGTTTTGAAAGCTGGCCTATCTCTTCATTTTGGTAGCATGGTATAGTATGAATAGATACTTGTATCTAACCAGTGCAGAAACTGGATGACATGTTGCTTATATGAGATAAGAAATGCGGTGCATCTTTGTAAATTAGACCATCACTTCAAAGAGTTTCATGGCTTCTTTCATGGTGAATGAAAAATGTCACAGAACTGTAGAAGCTTGTCATGTTAAATTGTGTTTCAGTACAGTGCAATGACTGTGTCTCTACAAATCAATACCTATTATTGATGCATTATTTTTAAAAATCTTATCTTCACATCACACCATTAAGCTCAGCTAGGAAAAGCTTGATATTTGGAACAGTGTTAAATGCAGCTGTGCCTGGCAAGATAGATGTGGACTGCTGTATATATGTCAAGAAATGTGATTAAACTGGTCAGTAGTTCTTTGTAACTTGCATGGGGACAAAGAAGGAGGAACAAGGACAAAGGACTAATTACAGCCCTCACCAGATACAAAATATTACATGCTGCAAAAGTAAAATAAAAAATACAACAGTTCTATTTACAAATAAATGGTAGAGTGAGAGTCACGTGGGACAATCACTTGAAATGGACGCGTAGTGAAAGGCTCCCCTTTTCTGGGCTCCTCTTTCCCTCAGTCCTTTTGATAAAAATATATAAGTGGTGCTGAAAATCCTATATCACCTACATTAAAGATACTAATTTGCAATGCCAGTCAATTCTGAAGCACAACCCCAAAGATCTTCCTCTCGAAAACAAAGAAATAAGCTGACATCAGAAGTCTCAACTGCTGAGCGTAACATGGCAGCTGCACCGGAGGAACCTGCTCCAGACACCACGACAGAGCTAAGTAGCGTTAAAAGTATTTTACAAGGAATAGCTACAGATCTGTCGGCGGTAGACTGGCATAGACTTATTGAAAATGTCAGTACAGCAGCTGGGGGTGAGGGTTGCCGAAACAGAGACCTGAATATCTAACCTGGACACGTTTGAGATTGAGAGAGCACACAGATCGCTGGGTCCGAGACCTAGCTCCGAAGGACACCCTTGGCAAATCTCTAATAGATGCCGGGGCTGCTGGTAGGGATGGACGATTCCAGAAATTTGAGAGTCGATTCCAGATTCAATTCTTGATCTGGGAATTGATGGAATTGATTCTGATTTCGATTCTAATTCTTTAAAAAAAAAACTCAATAAAATATAAAAAAATATAAATGGTTTTATTTTAGTCTTAAATATTGCAAATAAATACAAAAAGTGTTTTTACATGAAAATGCACAATTCAACAAATAAGGAGTAGAACAACTATACAAAAACACAACAAATAATTTTCTAAAAGAAATGTTTTAAACTTTTCAGGCTGTTTGCCTTAAATGTTTCAGCAATGCCAACCTCTATTTATACCAATTCACAAAAAGAAAGTTTTCAATATGCTGTAATAATAAAACTGGTGTAATAAAAAATAAAAAAATAAACCTTTAGTGAAAATAAACAACAAATTGAATAAATAATAACCAATTAACATTACTGATGTCAAATAGTAAGTTTTACAAATACAGGAGTTATGTTTGTATAAAATATAATGAATTTAAATATGAATGTGACTTTCTTTTCTTTACACGTGTATAAAACAGATGACAATAAACTGGCCTTGTGTACACACATATTATTCTAATAAAATGAAATAAATAAAATAAAAAATAAAACAGAATTCAACAGCATTGGTAAGAGAACAAACTTGTATCTTACAGCACCAGTAGTTCTATTGTGTGTGGGTAATTCTGAGAGGAATAAAGATTTGAAAAGAAGTGCACACTTTTCTTGGAATGCCCTTTCCATTGTTTTCCGGTTTGTACCTTTTTTTTAATCCAATTAACATTACTGATGTCAAATAACAAAACCCCTCTGGTTTGGATTAATTTTCTCTATACCTACATGTTATAATACAGGAAAAGGGACATGTTTACTTGTTTTGCTTTGAGTCTGGACCTTCTTTGGGAAATAAACTCCCCAGACTTGGAGAAAACGCTCTCGCTTGGTACTGATGTAGCAGGTATACAGAGGTACTTCCGGGCCCTCTTCAGCAGGTGGGGGAACCTCACACCTTCAGAGTTCCAAAATTCTAGAGGACATCACTTCCTGTCTGTGTTGGGGAGTGTGAGGTACATTTTCACCTCTGCTGTGATGTCCCTGTTTGGATTCTGCTGTGTAACCTTCCAAACAGAATAGAATTCATATCACTATAAGTGTGCTGCATCACAAGTCAATAACTGTTTTGATGTTAGATATTGATCAGTTATTGATCAGACATTGACAAGTTTGGTAAACTTGAATGTCCTTTAGTTATTTAGCATTAACAACACATAAACATTGTAGTACAACTTTAGCTATACAAACCTTGGCATCAAAGTCGTTCCATACATAATCAGGTAGGGTACTGCATGCTCCTGTCATAAAAGCTTGAGTGCCTCTAACTTCAGCCAGCTGTCATGCTTCTGGTGTCATAGTTTTAATGGCCTCATCAGCATTTTTGTCATTCCCAAATGCAAGGGTTTTGAACCGTGGGTCCAAAACGGTGGAGATTCCCAGAAATCTGTAAAACAGGAAAAAAGAACACATACTGTAAATGCTTGCAATATAATAGTTATATACTTGCCACCAATGTTGCTTGTAAATCAGAGGGATTTAAACATGAAATAACTATTGCTTTACATAGATCACCATGTTTCTAGATGTTATAACTCACCGTGTTGATTCATATGTTCCACACCTTTTCCAAAGACACTTATTCAATACATCAGCCAGCCTGTGAGCAATGATTCCTTTATCATGCTGCTGGGCTGCTGTGGCAGTATTTTTTTGTAAATTGCTGACTAAAACAATCACTTTTGATGCAGTTACATATTTCTCAGCAGACATCTCCTCAGTGACAGCAAAGAAGGGCTGAGAATCTAAACAAAGACATACAAAATATATCCTGTCAATAATTATTTACATGTTTGAATTGTACTTTAATGGAAATGTGGTTACAGCAGCTATAATTTTATGGTAGAGGTGAAGTTTTTGTATACTTTAAATGTAATATTAAAATTTAACAAAAGAAACTATAACAAAGAGCATAACATTTACTGTGAGAGAGCCAAAATTTTGCAGTGCTTCAAATTTAAAATCTACATACCTTAGTAGTCTGCTCTTTGTGGAAAATGACAGGAAAAGATCCAGCACCAAGAGATGTCAGTGCAGCTGAAACAGGCTCCTTCAAGTGCAGGAAACGCTCCAACATGAGGAATGTTGAATTCCACCTGGTGTCCACCTCCTGAATGAGCTTCAACTCCTCTAGCTTAAGGTCTTGCTGTGAAGCTGACAGTTTCTCCTTGCAACTGTGCTTGATTTGAAGTATCCAACAATCTTCCTCACATGCTCTCTCTGCCATTATTTGTTACAGCACACTGAACTTTACAAGTCAAACCCCATAAATAGCAAGCAAGGGTTTAATACAAGGTAACTTAATAAATAAATCAGGAAATTAATTGATACCTGTGAACATCCAGCAGTTTACTCATAAGTTGTCAACAGACAATATTTCTGATTAAATACCTCTAACTCCTTGTCAGGGCTGTTTTTGTCTCTTGATACTGTCTTTCCATCAGTCGCACAACTGTGGGTCTGGATAGCAATTGATATCTTGGGTCAAGGGCATGTACAAATCCTCTGAAGTCAGCATCTTCAACAATTGAAAATGGCTGCATGTCTGTTACTATCATTTCAACCAGTTTTTTTATAAAGCGTTATTTTGGGCAAACTGGTTGCTGAAAACAAACAGAAAAATAATGACAATAAAGATATTAATTTGAATAATTTGTGTTAATTGACAAACATAACATGGTATTTATTGTTAATACTATTACTAATAATCATTTAAATAAGTTTGCATTCTATGCGCTTGAATACGGAGCCTTTACAAAAAATGATGTCATCGTTTGCTGAGGTAGAGACATCAATGGCTTTTTGCTCTGTGTTTACAGGATGATCATCTTGAGATTCCTAACAGAAAAGTCTACATAAAGCTATTATTAAATACTAAATTATGTCTTTACATTAACCGTTTACAGTTCATGATTACATATGCAGAAGTAATTATTATTGATACATTTGGGATTTTTATTGTTTCATACTTTATACTTTGAATTGTGTTATGGAGGATTCAAAGAAACACATACCTGGGAATCTAACATTCTGGTTTTTTTCAGTTGGTTGAAAAATCCAGAGGTGTTTCCACATTGGTGTCATCTTATTGTAAGCCAGTATTTTTTGGTTTTTTTGTAAATGGCACATTGTACTTTCTTTTTGGTATCCTCAACAAAAGAAAAGTAGCACCACACAACTGACTTTGTTTTGCTTCCAGATGCTGCCGACATTTTCCGAATTTAACTTGTTGTACCGTTACCACCAGTATTACCTCAATTGTCAAAGTGGCCCCATGTAATCAGAATGAGGTGAGAAATCAAATTACTTGTGACATTGTTGATCCCCTGTAAACGTAGAGCGAGCCTCGGAATCCAAAATGAACTCTGGGAGTTGTATTTACTTACATACTAAAAGGTTAATTCTCTGGTTAATGTGCTAGAGTAGAAAAACTACAATTCCCATAGTTCATTTTGGTTTCGACTTCTCGCACAGCGGCTCACACAGCAGTTGTGCTGAGTAAGAGAAAAAAAGTTACAAATTGTCACGTTCAGTATTTATATTATTTGAAATATTCGATTCCATGAGTTGGAATCGATTCTGGTGCTGGAGTCAACTACATACGATTCCGAAAATAGAATCTTATTTTTTAAGATACATAATCGAGAATCGATTCTTTTGGGGTCGACTCTCCATCCCTAGCTGCTGGGTCTCTTAAACACCGGGTTATGAATAATAATATAAACACGGAATGTTCCAGTCAATACACACACTGCTGTACAGCGAACTTACCAATTTGTTTTTCAACAGCGGTGAAGCGACCATGAGGCTCAGGATGAATGATAAGAAAACTGAATTTAATTTAATCAGGGAGAACAGTTATCCAAAACCCATCTTGCTGCTGAACAAGCACCTGCGTGGGTTACTATAGAAAAAGAGCTTACAGACCCCTTTCCAATCCAGGTCTGTATTACACAAACGGGCAGGCCAGTCTCATTAAAGGATCCTGTATTGGCTTTTGCCAGAGAAAAAACTTCTATCTGGTATAACAAATTATTACTATTTTTTTTTATCATTCTGCTGGGGGACCTGGGTAAAGGCAGGAATCTTTTATTTGGAAGGTATTTATGAAGGCGAAATCATGCTATCGTTTGAACAAATGATGGCCAAATATAACATTTCAAAAATAGATTTTTGGAATTTCCTCCAGCTAAGACACTGTATCATTGCCATGACCATTCATGGCCTATGATCCCAATGTCAGGCATTCAGGAGCTGTTCCAACAAGTATGGCAATCTACAGGAGGGGCATCTAAATGTTATAGTTTTTTAAGGCAGGCTCAAGCTCCTAAATTAGAAGGTCTTAAGATAACATGTGAAAGGGACTTTGGAAAAATTATCGGAGAGGAGAGCTGGAGGGAGGTGATTGGGTCATGGTATGGCTCCTCCAGAGAAATACAGTCTCGTCTAATAAACTATGAGATTATTCACAGGAGTTACTGGATGCCCAGTAGAATGGCCAAACTAAAACTAAAAACCACTGACAAGTGTTGGCGATGCTGAAATAGAAGGGCACATTGTTACAAATGTTTTATTAATGTCAAATGGTGCAGTCTCTGTGGTAAAAAATACTGAACTTTCTGAGCAAGGTATTTGGGACCATGTTTCCCCAGAGCTCAGCATTCTGTATTTTAGGGATTATACCTGAGGATATAGAATTAAATTATCAACAAATCATCTGGTGTCGACTCGCACTAACGACAGGGTGTAGGGTTAGGAACTGGAAATCAACATCCCCCACTCCATTAAGGAATGGGTAGACTTGTTAACTAAAATAGCTGCTTCTGATCAAGTGATTTACAAAATCAACAACAGGCATATATTCTTGCTGATATAGGGTCCATGTATGACTTTGCTGGATGGAGGGCAGTCGAATAAAAATAATTACAAAAATGTACTATGCTCTTCCAAAAGGCCTACAGTGAAATATGTACTGAACGTCATAAATGTACCTTTACAAATGGGTATTGGATATGTATGCTATTTTATTTTGATGATGCTCCTTCCCAATTTTTTTGTTTTTTTTCTGCTTGTTTTTATTTGTATTGTTTCTGTTCTGTGTAAGTTTTGACTTGTTGGTTATTGTAATAGTAAAAAGGAAATAAAGAATACATCACAAAAAAAGAAATGGTAGAATTATTAATGTATTTTTGAATACTGGCATTGCATGTGTCTTACAGTTGTTATTGTTTTTGTGTACTCTTTTGCAAATGGGTAGAAGGCTTTGCTATTAATTTTTAAGGTGGATTTTCAAAAGGGGAAAGTTCAGGGTGGAGTTGACCAGGTATTAGTTTTACATATACAGAGCAAAAAAAATAAAAAAATAAAAATTCTAACTGCGGTTAGAGTTTTGAGGTGGTCCCTGCTGTCACTCAGCAAGTTTTTTTTTTAAAGGGTTGTACCAACTAAAGTGCTTTAAAATAAGTAAGCATACTGTACAACGATGACACAAGGGATGTTGTTAATTATATATTCTCAATTATGAAAACTGTTTAATTTGCTTTTTTGATTATGTTGCTTCACATTGAGTTAGCCAGCCTGCAGCAGCAAAAGAATGCCCTTCTTCATGACAGTGACCCTTTTGAGTTCACTGTAAGTGAGGACCTAAGATTCAACAACACCAAGACCACATTGCCCCTTAGTCTTTGGTTGAATAGTTTTGCAGCGAGATGAATATGAACCTTCTTGGGTTGTTTAAGGCTGTTAACGCTGACTTCGTTATGGGGGATGGTTTGTTTCACTTGCTACATGTCAATGTCAATGGGTTTGTTTGCATGCAGGAAACTAACCATACACATTAACCTTTGTAACTAGATGAGGAGGAAGCAAATTTCCCTGGTAATTTCTGTGCATTTGGTTGGTAGCATCGTACAACTTGTGTCTGGTATTCTGCAAAATTATAAAGTTTGGTCATAAAAACATGAAGAGAAACATTATGGACAGCGAAAGAAACGGGGACACTTTTAGGGCACTTTCACACCTAGTGAGTTTGACCCTTTGATGTGGATTGAAGTGCAGTTCGGTTTGCTTGGAGTTATATGTAAAACCTCCGAGAACCACGTAATCGCACCAGGATGTGCATCAAACCAAGTGAACCGAGATCACCTTTTCAACTTTTTGCAATGTGAAACCAAAACATACTCCAGCTCACTTGGAAAAGAACCGCTTCAAACAGCTAAGCAAATTGTGGAAGAGATGTATTTCATTAAGCACCAAGGAAAGAGTCTCGCCACTGTCGCACATACGTAATGCAGGGCTTGTAAAAACACATACACACACAAACACACACACAATACAACGACACATACACACCAAATAAGAACACCATAATGTCACATGTACACAACCTGGGGCTATTCAATGAAATTATGTTAATAATACCTGCGTTTCAGATTTACTATTGCAGCATGCACGTTCTTTAAGCATTATAGCAAAACTGTCACAAGGCAAAGAAAAGTCATAGGAAAAATATGAAATGACAATTGAATAATTATTTAGCACATGTATTGCGTCTAGCTTCATTATAATTGCGCCATATGCACTCGCAGGAAAAACATTGTGCCAAGACAAAGCGGTACAGACATTAGTGTTGCATTTGCGCTGATCCACCCGAGTTTAGTAAACCAGCTCCTATGTTATTATTATTATTATTATTATTATTATTATTATTATTATTATTATTATTATTATTATCATTATTATTATTTATTTCTTAGCAGATGTCCTTATCCAGGGCGACTTACAATTGTTACAAGATGTTGCATCTGTATTTTACCACACTGTCACACGTACAACATTCACAACAAGCTAATGTTGTTATTATTATTATTATTATTATTATTATTATTATTATTATTATTATTAGCTAAATTGCAGTTTGTTGAATGTACAATATGTAAATCTTTTTCATAATCATGACTGTCTCTGGTAGAAAGACACCATGGTCAATAAGGCATGATAAAAAGGCATCCCGCTGTAATATTTTCACTTAAAGAATTTCCTCTAAACACTAGATGTCACTCACACCATTCCTCCAAAGAACAGTGTTTTCAAGACAAATACTTGACGTTTCTTCAGCAATGGTTCATTGTTGTAAGCATCAAATAAACCAAAAGAACATGAACAACAACACAGCCACAGCACTTAAAGTATTCTCTAGTAATCAGCAAGAGAGACGAGTTTGTTTGGAAGCTGCAAGTGAATTAAACAAACACATTTGAAACAAGTGAACTAGGTGTGAAAGTGCCCTTAGAAATGTATCCGGATGCCAAAATTCAGGCAGAACTTGCCAAAGAGAATACTCTCCCTCCAGCTCCTGCAATGTTCTAAACAATGTCTCACTTCAATTGTAAATAATTGAAAAAGATAAACTGGAATCTTAAAAAGACACCAAGATGTATTAAAGACAGTGTAAACATCTGTTCCACTAATAACATAATTATAAATTATAGGATTGTGACAGGGTGACTGAGCGGTGACGTCACGGCAGAAGCAGGAAGGAAAAATACTGACACCAGGCAAGTACTGCAGTTCAAGGCATTCAGCAAAACAAAAAAAGAAATAAACTGTTTCTAACAAAAAGAACACGTGCTCACAGAGCAAACTAAAAGGGTAAACACAAAATATAAATAAACTGTACAGGTCAGGCTGGGCAGTCGCTGTCACTGTTCCTGTAATAGTATGCTTAAATGTTTACGATATTGTTTTCTCACGTTCTCTCCGCTCTCATTCCTCCTCTAAACTCCCACCCCGCACTGAGAGTGCTGCAGGCTTTTTATATCGTGGCCGAGGGGTTTAACTAGCATGCAATTAATTATGCACGAGTTTATTAATTACAATGCGGATGGGGCTTCCCATCCACTCTACTAAATAACAAAAACGGCTACGCCGTCACTAACAAAACAAAATAACTGGCGCTTCGCCGTCATATAAATACAATAAATCATAATAAACAAACACAAAATAACACAAGGGCGGAAGGGGAATCCCCGTTCTGAAAATAAATAAATAAACAAATGAATGTACAGGGCACCTCGCCCTGTCACATGGATTTATTTAAAAAAATTGAAATGTTATTATATTGTTCCTTTTCGCATGACTTGTTTGAAGTCAGTCTTCCTATAATGCATTATGCTCTGCTTTTTTGCACCAAATGAATGATTAATAAGAAATTAAATATAAGGACAGCCTTGGTAACAACTATTTTACAAATGAAGTATCAAAACACCACTGGGTTTTCTCATTTTTACATGCAAGTCATGCATTCAAAAGACTTATTCTGAGTAAGTGACATTATTTTCTAACCTTAAATAATGAGTAACAATAATGAGTTCTCGTTACGAAAAATGGTAACGAGAACTGATTAATTAACACATTTGGTCAAATTAACCCGATTACCTTTATTTACGGGATTTCTAATTCCATTATCCTGTGATAACAATACAGACATAATTCAGCATGTTGGCTAGTACAGCACTGCACAGTATGACATAGTTGACAATTTAAAAAAAATACATAAAATAGTTACAAAATAACTAATATAGTCTAAAGAACACATTTTGGCGAATAAATCCACAAAAGCACTCAAGCAAACCTCCACATTTAAATGAAGAAAAAAATACTTAAGTAGACAACATTTTTGAAAGTTTGTGTCATTTCTATAAAAATAAGTTAGTCCAAACATATATTAATTTCTGGAAAATATTAAATGTGGTCTTTGTTGATGGTTCTACTGCATGCAACTGTTAAAATGAAGTCTCTAAGTCTCTGCTACACATAAATACTTTCATTTTGGTATTCATACTTTGTATAACATCCATCTGGCAAATGTTTCACTTTACTAAAGAGAAGCATCAATTAATACAGCAATGATATACGGAAGGAGTTGAAAACCAATTAAAACGCTGTAAGCAGGATTTATACGTGATAAAAAGTCTTTGTCATTCTCTTGCAATGCAAATATGTATCTCGACTATAAAAATGGTTAGACTCAAAAAGTTTTAAAAAAGATAAGTAACTTTTCCCCTGTCAGATTTTAGACAGACCTACAGTATGACAGAAAAACAAGGTCTCACAGGAGAAGGAAAGATAAAAGTGTTTCCTATAAAGGACTGCAACTGAAAACCATGTCAAGAGTTGACATGTGTATTTCTACTCATTTCTGCTAGAAGATGAGCCATTTGTCATCTTAAAAGGAATTTCAGCCTGCTCTTAATACACCGTTACAACCTTTATAGTGCATAAAAACACATGTATGAGTTTTGATGATGTTCCTGGATTTTCACTTTTTTAACATGTTCTTTTTTTTAGGATACAATCTGTCGTATTAGATTGAGGAAATACAGGGGTTTAAGAAAAATTGAAACCAGGATGGCACTTTTTCACTGCTATAAAAAAAGGCCAACAAGATGCTCGGATATATTGTGAGAAGTATTGAATTTAAATCAAGGGAAGTAATGTTAAAACTTTACAATGCATTAGTAAGGTCTGGTCACCTCGTTACAAAAAGGATATTGCTGCTCTAGAAAGAGTGCAAAGAAGAGAAGCTAGAATTATCCCGGGTTTAAAAGGCATGTCGTATGCAGACAGGCTAAAAGAATTGAATCTATTCAGTCTTGAACAAAGACAAAGCGGTGATCTGACTCAAGCATTCAAAATCCTAAAAGGTATAGAAAATGTCGACCCAGGGGACTTTTTTGACCTGAAAAAAGAAACAAGGACCAGGGGTCACAAATGGAGATTAGATAAAGGGGCATTCAGAACAGAAAATAGGAGGCACTTTTTTACACAGAGAATTGTGAGGGTCTAAACCAACTCCCCAGTAATGTTGTTGAAGCCGACACCCTGGGATCATTCAAGAAGCTGCTTGATGAGATTCTGGGATCAATAAGCTACTAACAACCAAACAAGCAAGATGGGCCGAATGGGGCCTCCTCTCGTTTTGTAAACTTTCTTATGTTCTTATGTTCTTATGTAATGTCTGCAAGGTGATGCCAAATTATGCTCACAGGATATATGATCACTCCTTGGTGACTTCTGTCTTTAACCCTTCATGAGATTTGGGAAGATCTCCAAATGGACAATATAAAGTTAAATATAAGCATCTACTTTCAACCCAATCTATCTTTCCATTAAAGTCAGTAGTGAGTAAAACTGACTGACTGAGGAAGATGTTACAGAATGTATGCTACATATTGCATTTGCATAAATAGTATATCATATGAAAAACAGCTTCTTTACTGTGATATTTTATCTTAAAAAAAAAAAATGTAAATTATGGGGCTTTCGAGTGGCGCATCCAGTAAAAGCACTCGCTAGAGTGCAGGATGTGCTCTATAGCCTGGACGTCGCCGGTTCGAGTCCAGGCTATTCCTTTGCCGACCGTGGACAGGAGCTCCCAGGGGGCGGCGCTCAATTGGTCGAGCGTCGTTCGGGGGGAGGGAGGGTTAGGTCGGCCAGGGTGTCTTCGGCTCACCGCGCACCAGCGACCCCTTTAGTCTGGCCAGGCGCCTGCGGGCTTGCCTGTAAGCTGCCCAGAGCTGCGTTGTCCTCCCACGCTGTAGCTCTGAGGCAGCTGCAGAGTGAGTCTTTACAGTGTAAAGAAGCGGCCGGCTGACGCCCCTCCCGAGTCAGCGCAGAGGTGGTAGTGGTGAGCTGAGCCTAAAAATAATTGGGCATTTCAAATTGGGGAGAAAATAATAAAAACTAATTGGCAACAACTAAATTTATATATATATATATATATATATATATATATATATATATATTTTAGCTCAAAGAGCCAGCTGCCCAACGTTTCGATATGTTGTACATATCTTTCTCAAGGGAGCCTGTGTTTGAATCCAAACATTGGAGGTATTTATAGGTTTTTGACGGCATGACAACTACTTGTTATTGTTTACATTCAAATTCATGATTTATTCTTACATGATGTAATGGTGTTCTATATATTGTGACATCATTTTTACTTCTATCTTTGAATCTGTATTAATTCCAATTAACACTACTTTACATAAACTTATATTTTTATTATGTCATGCAATGCTGGCTCTGAGGATCAGTCTAGATTTGGCCTCCCCAGCGCATCAGCATGCACAACTTTTGAATGAATTTTGTTTATTTATTTAAATGTTATATATTTATTGAAGTTAATTAGTTCATTCTTTTCTGTTGAGTCCCGCTGGCATAATCGTGTTCAGTCTATTTATCCATTTACTTTCTTTTATTCTTCGATATGTCGCATTGTCTAATTTGAGCTGTTCTAATACTACAAACTTTACATCATTTATGTCATGTCCCTGACTGGTGAAGTGCTGTACTATTGGTTCATTCATTTTTTTATTTCTAATTAATGAAAGGTGGTTCTGAATTCTTTTATATAAAGTAGTTCCAGTCTCTCCAACATATTTGATTTCATCACATTTTTCACAGGCTATTCCATAAACAACATTGCTATTTTTACAGTAGGTATTAGTTTTTAGTGGATATGTGGTGTTCTTATGTTTAATTATATTTTTACGTTTGTCTATGTGTTTACACACCTTACATCTACTAGTGCATATGTTAGTAGAACCTATTTTGTCAATTATTCTTTTATGTTTACTGTGAACTAAAATATCACCTAAATTAGCTTCTCTTTTGAATGCTACAACTGGGGCCTTAAGAAATACTTTTTTTAATTTTTCTGAATTATGTAGAATCCGCAAGTGTTTCCAAACTATCTTAGAAATATTGGGCAAAAGTTTAGAGTAAGTCATTATTAATGGGACTCTTTTGACCTTTTTATCTCTATTTTTATAATCTAGTAGATCATCTCTTTTTAGTTTATCCACTTTTCTTAACTCCGTCTCTATAATTCTTTCTTTGTATCCTCTTTTTTTAAGATTTGTTTTTAATACATTTCTTTGTTTTACATAGTCACTTTCTTTTGAGCATATTCTTCGTATTCTTATTCCTAGACCCTTTGGGATTGCCCTTTTAGTGTGTATCGGATGTGCAGAGGACATGTGTAAATACTGGTGCATGTCAGTAGGTTTACAGAAGAGGTCAGTCTCAATTGAACCTTCTTCAAGTTTTACTATGGTATCTAAAAATTCTATTTCTTTCCTTGTCCATCGAAGGTCCACCTTAATATTACTGTGTATTTCATTTGCCATTTTATGAAACTGGAAAAGAGATTCTTCTCCATGTGTCCAAACCCCAAAAATATCATCTACAAACCGAATGTATTCTAAAGGTTCTCTTTCTGATTTTCTAAGTAATTGTTCTTCCCATTTCCCCATGTATGTACTGGCAAAATGCATTCCTAATTTAGATCCTATTGCGGTACCATCGTTTTGTTTGTAATTCTTATCAACAAATGTAAAATAACTGTTTTCTAAAACTATGTTGATCATGTTCAGTACCTCTGCTGTAGGTATTGATTTATCTAGTCTATTATTTAGTGCTTTTTGACAAGCTTCTAAAGTTTCTTTACGAGGGACACTTGGGTACAAGGATTTTACATCCATGCAAAATAAAATTGTATTCTCTGGAAGGTTGTGTTTTATTGATTCAAGTCTTTTTAAAAATTGTGTTGTATCCTTAACATAGCTTGGTAATTTCTCAACGTGCGACCTAAGTTGTTTTTCTGCTATTTCAGCTATTATGTGTGTTGGATTATCAATCGTGCTGACTATCATTCGCATAGGGTGATTTTCTTTGTGCATTTTAGGATTTCCTCTTGCTAGGCCTGTTCTTGCATTATGTGGCTGCATGTATTTTTTTAATTCTTTTGATATAATGCCTTTATTGTATAGTCTCTCCGCAATTTCCTTAACCTCTTTTACCGATTTATTGATCTTATTGCTTTTAACTTCTTCATATGTATATGTATTATTTAATTCACATTCTACAGATTTCATATAGTCATCTGTGTTCATTATCACTATTCCTGAGCCTTTATCTGCTGGTCTTATCATTATATTAAATTATATGTAAATTATCAGGAATGACTAATTCTGTCTCAGGTTTAGACTACAATGGGATATATACAATTTTCTGGTCAGATAACTAGCCTGTGTACAAGTGACTACAACTTTAAGGCTTGCTAGAATAGACAATTCCTTTCAAAAGCTTAGTGTAGTGTTACAAATGTATCTACTCACCTTTCCAATTAAGTATTCTCTTCACTGGTATTCTATTTCACCTTGCAGTTTTTTGTTTCATGTTCATCTGATCATGTTGCTTGGTGACTTTTTCTCTCTACGTGCTGCCCTACAGTTTATTCTACAATGTGTGCTGATTCTAAATTCTCTAAGGATGATTACTTTTTTTTTTCCCCTGCAGAGTAAGCCAACCAGTCTGTATCACATTTGATTGCGGTGAACCATCTTAGGAAAACCTCTAAAGATGCCTGCTGTAAAGCTCACTGCCACTTTATCCAATTAATTTTGGCACCCAATTCACTGTGGTCAACCTGCAGGATCAACTCACTTCAGCAATAATCACCCAACAATCTATTTCGGTATTCCATCAGGGTTGGCCTTCAGCTTCAACACACTTCTGCTTGACTCCAGCAGCTACTGGAAACAACAATAACAGCAAAACGACATGTCAGAATGTGCTGGTAATCACCCAGATTCATTATACATATACATGTACAAAAAAGGGTGTGTCTTAATTGTGTTTTTGTACATGTGTAATATTGTTTTATTTCAATTGTCATTTGAAAGACAAAATATTAGGTTATAGGGTATGTCAGGTTTTTTACTTCTTAGAAAAATCTGAGATTATTATTATTATTATTATTATTATTATTATTATTATTAATAACTATTTTACCATAAAAGTACCTATTGAAACTGAAGATTTTAATAAAGACACTTCAGTAACTTACTTTTTTTTGTTATAAATGTAGTCGTTGCCAATTATTTTTAAAATTATTTTCTCCCCAATTTGGAAATGGCCAATTATTTTTAGGCTCAGCTCACCGCTCCCACCGCTGCGCTGACTCGGGAGGGCGAAGACGAACACACGCTGTCCTCCGAAGCGTGTGCCGTCAGCCGACCACTTTTTTCACACTGCAGACTCACCATGCAGCCACCCAAGAGCTACAGCGTCAGAGGACAATGCAGCTCTTGGGTAGCTTACAGGCAAGCCCGCAGGCGCCTGGCCAGACTACAGGGGTCGCTGGTGCGCGGTGCGCCAAGGACACCCTGGCCGACCTAGCCCTCCCTCCCCCCGGGCGGCGCTCGGCTAATTGAGCGCCGCCCCCTGGAAGCTCCTGTCCCCGGTCAGCAAAGGAATAGCCTGGACACGAACTCGCGACGTCCAGACTATAGAGTGCATCCTGCACTCCAAGTGGAGCTCCTTTACTGGATGCGCCACTCGGGAGCCCCAACTTCGGTAACTTCCTTATAGAAGAGTAGCCCTGAGTAACTCAAAGGTCAAGAGGTTGCTCAGATTAAGTTTCAAATGTTTAGGTCAGGCTGCATTTCACAGTGCTGGAAAGATGAATCTGAAGATGCTATGAAGATCCATTGTACAGTCGGTAGTGCCAGCGGGAACAAATAATCTATTGTGTGGAATGTTTTAAATGCAAACAAGGTGTACTGACATCAAATACAACTTCTGATATTCCATTTTGTAACAAGGGTTCTACCTCTGCAATCCTAATTACTCAACATGTCAAACACAAAGGCAATTCAAACTGAGCATAAAAATTAACATCACATGCACAGTAATCTCATAATCTTACTTTTGTAAAATGTACATGATGAGGAAATTGATTATGATACATTATCGAAGCACACGTTTAAGTTGACTTGTATTACTGTGTCTTGACAATGTGGGAAAGGAAGTGTCATTCAAATTCTGTAAGGATGAAAGGACTAATTTCGGTCAGGGATTAGCTTCCTGTTTTACCAGGAAGTGATTGGATCACCAAAGTAAACTCCTCTTTGGGTGCTATATTTAAAGCGAAAATAAGGATGAACTCGCTCTCTTCGATTCTCGAACTTGGATTGTTGGACAAGAACTTGGGCTCTCATCTCGCCATGAAGTAACCACGGAGCCTTCTCTTGTAATGGGGAGCCATTCAAGTGTCATACCAATCTTTGTCCTGAAGAAGACTCCTCTGCACTACATCCTGCAACTTTTCGTGTTTCTAAGAAGACCAACTGCATTCCAACATTTTTTCCAATGACGACCACATCTCCAGAATAAGTATTACGTTTCAAAGACTTTACAATTCAAGTACAATACTATTGGCCTCAGTCACTAAACGGCAGTAAATGACCAGAACTACTGTGTGGCAGGGGGAAGCCACATAAAAATGAACCAGCGGTAACTCTATTCACTAAGCTAATTATATGCACAAATAAAAGCTAGCTAAATGATTCATTTGCAAGTTGTCACAATGAGTGGAATTCAGCATGCAGAATTATGGTTGAGGTAAATACACAGTATTATAGTGTGTGTGTATATATATATATGTAAGTGCGCTTGAAAGAAAAGGTAAGTACGGTTCTGAGTTTGTCACATTGACAGCGACCAAGGAGGACAAAGTGAGGAATCTAAAGTTTACAGACCAGGAGTTAAATGTATTAGCAGACAAAGTGGTGGGGAATTACGAAAGGCTTTTTGGTGCTGAATCAGCAAGAACATTGACTTCAATGAAACATTAAGGACAAAATAAATGCACTCCATAGGAGGGCGGGGGTCTTGTCCTAAATCACAGCATCATGGGAGACAGTCAAAGCAGAGGAAGTAATTGTTAATGGAACATTTATGTTTAACTATGCAAATCAAATAAATATTAGTTTGTTCAACTTGATCGCCCTCTGATTTATTTTGTAATATTAATCAAAAGTCAGCAAAGCACTCGCTCAGTCAATTAAAAGTTCACTATTTACATTTCAAAAGGTGTTTGCTGAAACGTCACTGTTTTAACATTAGATGCCATTTGATTGCTTGTATTTATGACTGCACCTCAACTATTGGACAGTTACAGTTTATTTTGTATATTTTACAGCTATTTTAAGCATAGCCTACTTAAATATCACAAGTACATGGTGACTATATAAATATATTAACATACCTGTAGCTGAAAGTGTTGCATATACACCTGCCTCGTAATCTTCATATATCCCGGACTGTCTGAGGATGTACGAGTGCATTGTAACATTGAAACTCGAATCACTATTGAAACAATCTTTAAAAATGATACAAACTTTTACTGGAAATGAGTTGTTTAAAATGGTCTGTGTTGGTTGCAAAAAAAAGTAACAAGCAGACAAAATAGATTTCTTAAAAACAACCTTGAATGACATATTCAGCAACATTTTCGAGTTTGCTGAATGAGTTTTTTTAAAACGTATGTTGACACATTAATTACAATGACCGTGTAATTCCCATAGACTATTTAGCTGCCTTTAATCCCAAAATATTAAACACGGGAGAAACGTTAACTGCAAACCTGAAATGACAAAAACGAAGCTTTTGTGTTTTTCTTTATAAAAACAGAAATTATTTTTTATGAAGTTTTAAAACCACAGGTACCTTCAAAATATTAATAAGTGATATAACATCATATGCCACTGGAGCCTGTCAACCTAAAATAATAATAATAATAATAATAATAATAATAATAATAATAATAATAATAATAATAATAAAACATTGTATACGACTAAGCATAAATGTAAACAGCTAGTGTTTCTCCCTCTGTTACATTGTTTATTATTACAAAGGCTGACACATAATTGAAATCAATGCCATTCTCAACAAAGGGCCTTAATGATATATACTACTGTTGTGTGGTTACAGTCAAGATGCAGTATATCTACTAAGTAAGCAGTAAGTTCCTCAGAATTAGCAGTTGTAAAGCTCTGTGGGATGAAAATAATGTGCAAAACACAGTTGCCTCAGTGGCCTCGTCGCATACAACACAAACAGAGTTGTTCATTTTGCCATTTAAATATTCTTCGTGCGCTGCATACACTTTAGGGAGATGCTCTCGTCTGAGTGTGT
Organism: Acipenser ruthenus; assembly: GCF_902713425.1. NCBI lineage: Eukaryota > Metazoa > Chordata > Actinopteri > Acipenseriformes > Acipenseridae > Acipenser > Acipenser ruthenus. The sequence continues at coordinate 101,453,790 of NC_081190.1, read as the reverse complement.
CACTGTTAGGCACGGCTCCACAATTCGGGGGATTGTTTTCATTAAAAAAATTAATAATATTTCATTGACCAGCTGTTGTATCGGTATGTTCGCTGCACACAGGCTTCCACTAATTTAAACATGTTGACATTACGTGTTTCTCCACTTTCTGTGCTCTTTTTAAACAATCCTGTGATCGTGACCTGCTTGTACGGTAATTGTTTAGCCTGAACTTCAAGTTTGATTTTCTTGTTTTTGTGTACTGCGCTGTCAAGATGCTTGTCAATAATACCTTTTCTTATATGATCTAAAAACACATTATTATTATTATTATTATTATTATTATTATTTATTTCTTAGCAGACGCCCTTACCCAGGGCGACTTACAGTTATTACAAGATATCACATTATTTTTACATACAATTACCCATTTATACAGTTGGGTTTTTTTTTTTTTTTTTTTTTTTTTTTACTGGAGCAATCTAGGTAAAGTACCTTGCTCAAGGGTACAGCAGCAGTGTCCCCACCTGGGATTGAACCCACAACCTTCCGGTCAAGAGTCCAGAGCCCTAACCACTACTCCACACTGCTGCCCCTCTGAAAAATAGCACCTCCCCTCCAAATGGGCTACCTCAATTGAACAACAGGTAGGTGTGGCAAAGTGGCTGCTGATTAAGACCGGATGCAGAGGTGATGCAGTGCAGAAACAATTACAAGTGAAAACTGTAATCCAATTTGGAAATGTTATTTTTATTATTGCACAAATCCTGTGTAAAAATAAAAATAACTCCGGCAATACACCCCTGGTGTAAAGCTCGGCAGGAGAATAATAACGATTTGTAAACACAAACAAATAATAACACGTTATCCACGTTATCAACATTACAAGTTGAGCAAAACAGAATCCCACCATCTGCATGCAACGACCCCTTTTCGTAGCTCTGAACACGATCTTCTGTTGAAATTAATTTAGCATTTTTTGATTTGTCAGCTGTCCGCATTTTTTATGTTAAATCATATACTGCCAGCTAATAAATCAACACTATTAAACAACCATTTTAAACTTCACGCCTCTGACTCGCATGTTACGTCATTGTACAGTATGAGGAATTCACCAATCATGAAGCTGGTATTTTTTTGACCCTTTTGCCATGGTAACCAAACGCTCGGCTTTGACGCCGGACCGTGTACAGCTACTGTAGCACTGATTCTGATAAAAGCATGTAATGAACAGGGGTAGTAGTGTAAAATACTATAAGGAAAATAAAATGCATATTTCTCACGGTAGGCAGTCAAATACATGATTTCTGTGAAATTTGTGCTAGTATGATCTGTTCTCAATCTGTATCTAGTTATTACCTCCTCCTCACAGCCCAAGTAATGTCTGCCTGGTCCGAAATACTCTCTCCCTGACGACTCTTCTCGCTCTCCTGTGTAGCTCTTCTGCTGGTTCTGTGACACCGCCTGGTTTCAAAAAGTGGTACTTTTAACACACGCTGAGGCACCTAGTAAAGTTAGTGCCCTTAAGTGAATATGTTTTGTGGTATTTTGTGACGTAATTTGCATACATGTCCACCCATTAACATTATTCATTATATTTAAATGACTCGAACGCAGTACTTTTTCCACGCGCTAGGTTGCCTTCCTCTGGTTAGTGAATACAGCAGCTGCACAAAGCATGCAGTAAAAGGGCATACTGTGTGTAAAACACATTACCGCTGTTTAGTGAATGAGGCCCTTTGTTTGGATAAGAAATATCTACATGCAAACCAGAAGAAAAAAAAAGCATTTAATAAACCGTAACATTTTGTTAAGATTGAAAAGACAAGCAATGTTACTTTTATAAAAAATTTAAACAAGATAATACTTTAACTAAATTGTTGATATTGTGTGTATTTGAAAACAACAACTATGAACTTCAGAACCATTTAAACATTGATTAAGTTTGTCTACAAGTTTGAAGTAACGAATATTACAACTCAATACTAAAAGCATTTGAAACTGCTTGTGAACTGAACTTGTTGAAGCAAAAACGCAGTCTTCATTCCAAACAAGACAGCAGATGCTGTTTAACACAGTTACTGTATGTAATGAATCATGTATGCATATGTATGTGTACGTAACCATACTGAAGCCTGCTTGCTTATTTGTTTAAATGTTTTATTCCTGCTTGTGTCTATACTTATAATTCTGGTTCCATGATATATAACTTCTATATTCTTCTTACTTTTGTGAGCCTAAAAAAACTTAATCATTGTTCGTGCTGAGTTTCTTTTTGCCTGTTATGAGTACTAAAGTAAGCATTTATGATTGATTAGGGATCCTATATATAGATGAACTTTTAGGTGGTCATGTATCAAGATCGATCAACGCAGCACTAAATTGGCAGAGTGTAAAGTAGCGCTCTGCCGCGGCACAATTACCCTGTCCTGAATGTATTAACTGGCCCAAAATGAATAAGGCACGGCGTAAGCTGCCACATTTAAATGCTTAAATGCGCTGCACCAGTGCTCAAAATGAGCTACCGTTAGCACAGATTAACACTAGAACCACCACTGAAGTTATTTTGACGTTTTGTGGTTTTCAAATTTAAATTACTCTGCATGTTTGAATGTTATGTGGTTGTCCGTTTATGACTTTTCCTAAATACATGTATTAAATACCCTGACGGCGTTTGAAAGGCAGGATCACGAAAATAAGGACGTTATAATCCCACCCACCTAGAACCGCCAAAGCTGCCATTTTGACTGCCTTTTCCAATACATGTTTTTATTTTGAATATAACCTACAATATTATATTTTATTTTTATATACATGCCTGTTATTGTCTGTACTGGACCTGGCAGCCATCAATTCCTTTGTTTTGTACAGGGAATGCACTGGGAAAAATATCAGTAGGAGAGATTTCATCTTGAAACTAGCCACAGCGCTTTGGCAGAAACATTTTTTATCAGAAAACTGCAAAGCAGCAGGATGCAGCAGATCAACCTGGATTAAGTGGTGCACAAGAGAAAACATATGTTACTTTTGTTTTAAATTAAAATCTGCTTTCGTTTTTACAGTTTTGTATGTACATGTACCTGTTTACACTCTAGTTTCTTTTGAAATGTTTATTTTATTATAGTTTTTGAATTAGTGCTTTATATGTGGAAAGTCAGAAAATATACCCTTTTATGTTTAATTGTTCATTAAAATATGGTGATTCAGCTGTGCAGATGTTTGATATGATGTGCTTGAAAAAAACTTTTGAGTTGTATCCAATAGTTTGTCTTTCATTTTAATATTGATGTTGTTTAAAATGTAACCGTCTTAATGACTGATAGTGGTGGTTTTAGGTATGAGGATAACCGTGGAGGTTCTAGTGTTACAGACTAATCTGAAAAATAGCGCCTCCCCTCCAAATGGGCTACCTTCAATTGAACAACAGGTAGGTGTGGCAAAGTGGCTGCTGATTAAGACCGGATGCAGAGGTGATGCAGTGCAGAAACAATCACAAGTGAAAACTGTAATCCAATTTGGAAAATGTTATTTTTATTTTTACACAAATCCTGGTCTGACGACCCAAACAATAATCCTCCGGCAATACACCCCTGGTGTAAAGCTCGGCAGGAAAATAATAACGATATGTAAACACTAACAAATAATAACATGTTATCCGCTCCCACAATACTACTAACACAAATCACCGGTCCGGGTGTGTGCAGTAGTGCTCAAGGTGGGTGATGACTGTGGTGTTGTTAAACTAATGCAGCTGCCTTACAATCAGCGGCTGCTACATTGTTTACCTTCTGGGTCAATACGTTCTTGCAACAGAGACTCGCCTTCTTCCAGACTGACCAACTCCCCGACCCGGGAAAGAACTGTCAGTCCAGCCCGTCAAAAGAAATCTGACCTCGCTGCTTAGCGCCCTCACAGATCGGGAGGGAGATTTACAACCAGAACTCATTATATTTCTGTCACAGGAGGTCATTTGGAGAGGCAGAAATGACAGTTCAAAATGGGCTAACCTGTGTTTTAAATAAAATGTACAGATTTTAACCCACTAAAGCCCGGGTAGCTCATCTGCAGAGGCAGAAATGACCCGCGTTGACTTAACTTTATATTAGATTATTATTATACAACGGCTAAAACCAAATTTACATAATGAAAAGGATAACTTAATGATCCATGTTTATTATACGAGTACAAACAATTGTAAATAATGAAATAACTGGTATTGAGCTATAATTTCATCCTCAGGGAGATCATAAAGGGTAATGCAGACCCTAAATACTCTCCCTTCTTCTCAGTACTCTCCCTATGTTCCTGGGTTGTTCAGGAAGGTTAGGAGCCTGAACTCACCATCATAAGAAACACATTATGACTGCTGCCATAATGCTGTTTCCTATGCGCCCAAATAAGACCAATTTGAAATCTGATTTATTTGTGGACCCTTTTAGAGCTGGTGCAGCTGTTCTGCTGCTTTATAAATCTCATTTTAATATCACAGACTTAATTTACAAATGAGCCCCACCTACAACTTGCCGTGCAAAGAATTAAGGCTTGACACGCCTTAGAGTGCATTGCATGAACTTTCCAAAACTGTTGTGATACATATGGGGCAATTTTAAGGCCGACATAAACTCAGCACTGTGGCCTTAATGCCGTCGCAAATGCTTGATATGACATGACCCCCTTAGTTTTAGTTTATTGACTTAGTTATTTAACTGGTTAACCTCTCTTGATATTGAAACTGGAAAGCATATGTTTATAACTTAGCCTCATATTTCTTTTTTTTATTTGTTTATAGTTCTTTTGATATATTTGAAAAATGGAATTGTAAATAAAATTTTATAAGAAATATGAAATTTGCGAAGGACTAAACCCCTAGTTTTATATTTAAATATTAACTTCATAATTAAGACATTAATATTAACTAATATGTTTGTATATTACCAACATAGTGGGGGGGGGGGGGGGGATATGGAGGTATTAATTTTACATTTGATATCTTTATAAATATGCACTACAGCAGGAAAGTTAAAAATTACTGTTTTATTGACTACTGAAATCATCTGTCTGTCAAAGGTAGTCACCTACAATCTATAGCAAAAGCTATAATAGTATTAGGACAATAGACCTTTAGTTTTAATACATTGTTGCACCGTCCTGGTGATGGCGATTTGTTATTTCTTGAGCCACATGCAGTACATAATGAAAGTATCTGTTCTTTTGCCTGTAACAAAACAACAACTAAAAAACACTCGATAACTTGCATTTCTGCAAATAAGTTTTTTAGAGACAAACCAATGCTTCAGACTTTTAAGACCTGCGTTAAACGTATGAACTTAAAATGTCAAAGTTCTGTCACTCTGAAGCAAACAAATGGTTTATGTCACTTTTTAGTCACATCAGTCCTTTCACACATGCACACTAAATTTAGCACTTTCTTATTACTGTCATCATCACAGAAGTTTGGGGTGTTAGTCGATTTACTTTTTCTATTTTTGTCTTAATTTTCACATTTTTCAGTCAAAATATATTACACATTCTAAGGGAGGACAACTTTAGCACTTTATAATTTTGTTATAATTTTAGTAGAAAACCTACTTTCAAAGCAGCAGATAAAATGTCTTGTTCACACTGTGTTTATGTGAGAATTTCCAGATGTTTCAATTTGCACATTTCTACTTTTTTTTACCTAAATATGCTTGTTCTCGCATTTTTTTTAATATAATAATTTTAATGGAAATGCACAACCTTCTGGATGTTTCAGAATGTTTTATTCAGTTGGCTGTCTTAAGTGATAAGGAAACATGTGCTAAATTTGGACACACTGCCCGATGCCATCAATGGCGATGCCATTTTTCATTCGTATCGGGCAGTGTGTTATTTTGCAGTCACATCGGGCAGTGTGTTATTATCTTTTGAAAAGAAGCCCTGACAGCCCCATAATAAGCATTGTACTTTTTAACTACGATGAAATATTTACAGAACACTTAAAAACTGCTGTTAGAACCATACTGCACAACTCATTTATTATTAATACCATTATAAATATATTATACCAAATCACATTTTTATTTACAATGACGTGAAAACATAATACATGTTTTTGCTGACATCATAAGCATTAAGGCGACATATTATATGTTACCTTCATTGTAAAAAAACATGCTTTGGTATAATTTCATTATAGCGCTATTAAGAATAAATGAATCATGGTTATAGCAGCAGTTTTTAAGTATTCTGTAAATATTTTATTTAATAGTTAAAAAGTACGCGTATTGGGGGTTGCCAGGTCTTGTTTTCAAAAGATGTTGGCACGGACATTGTATACAAACCAATGGATACCTTGTGTGTGTGTGTGTGTGTGTGTGTGTGTGTGTGTCTATATATATATATATATATATATATGTGTATATATATATATATATATATATATATATATATATATATATATATATATATATATATATATATAGTGCCTTGCAAAAGTATTCAGACCCCTGACCAATGCTCTCATATTACTGAATTACAAATGGTACATTGAAATTTCGTTCTGTTTGATATTTTATTTTAAAACACTGAAACTCAAAATCAATTATTGTAAGATGACATTGTTTTTATGTTGGGAAATATTTTTAAGAAAAATAAAAAACTGAAATATCTTGCAGTACATAAGACATTACCTCCGGGTGGGTGGAAGAGCTTTTCATCGAAAACATCTGGCGCGTTCACTCAGTAACAGACAACAGAGAGCTCCACCACTAGGTGAGTTTAATTCCTTCAATTTATTTGACCTTTCTTAAATCTTCTCGCGCCTCCCCTGGCTTTGCTTTGCTTGCTTTCCTTGTGGGCGCGCTCCACACACTTTGAGAACCGCTGCCTTATAGCAATGCAGCAATATAAAAGATATATATATATATATATATATATATATATATATACAAAATATATCCTTACCTTCCAGTATATGGACATCCTTACATTATAGAATATAGAATATAATGTAAGGACAGAAACTGTCTTCAAAAGGCAAAGACTTCTAAATACGACACTGTGATAGGATGACGAGTGGTGACATTAGGCCAGATGCAGGAACAGAAAAAACAAAGGCAGTACTGGAGGGCAAAAAGACGCTGCAGCGCCGTTTATTTTTAAACACCAAAAATAAAATTAAATATTTGAACAAAAACACTTTGCTCACAGAGCCAAAGCAAAGGTTAAAAAATCTCGAACACAAAATACAACAAAACCCAGGTCAGGCTGGGCAATCGCCTTCACTGATCCTATACTGTTTTGTTACTTTCGTTTTCTCTTTCTCCTTTCTCGCTTCCGTTCCTCTTCCGAACACCCACCTGGAACATGGAGAGCTGCAGGCTTTTATACAGGTGACCATCTCCCGATTAGCAACAATTACAGAACTAATTAAACTCAGGAGATGGTCACCTTCTGCACAAGGTTTTTAATTACTGTGGATGGGGCTTCCCATTTTATTATTTATTTCTTAGCAGACGCCCTTATCCAGAGCGACTTACAATCGTAAGCAAATACATTTCAAGTATTACAGAACAAGTAATAATACAATTAAGAGCAAGATAAATACAATGACTTTGGTTCAAGTAAGTACAAGTGTGACAAAATACAATTCAATAATACAGCAGATAACAGTGTCAGTGATAGTTACATCAGGATATGATTAAATACAAAATACTACAGATTAAACACTTGGCAGATTACAGTACTCTGAAGTACAGGATTAAATGTAGTAAAATAGGGGGCAGATAAGAGCAAATAAAGCGCATTTAAGGAAGGGTGATAAAACAGAGGAGTTCTACAGGTGCTGTCTGAAGAGGAGAGTCTTAAGGAGGCGCCGGAATGTGGTCAGGGACTGGACAGTCCTGACATCTGTAGGAAGGTCATTCCACCACTGCGGAGCGAGGGTGGAGAAGGAGCGGGCTCTGGAGGCAGGGGAGCGTAGAGGAGGTAGAGCCAGTCTTCTAGTGTAGGCGGAGCGGAGAGGTCGAGTGGGGGTATAGGGAGAGATGAGCGTATGTACGTGCATCTGTAGGTTAGTACAAGACTCTTGAAATGGATGCGAGCGGTGATCGGGAGCCAGTGGAGTGAGCGGAGTAGTGGAGTTGCGTGGGAGAAGCGAGGCAGAGAGAACACCAGGCGGGCAGCGGAGTTCTGGATGAGCTGGAGCGGACGGGTGGCGGACGCAGGGAGGCCAGCCAGGAGGGAGTTGCAGTAGTCTAGGCGGGAGAGTACCAAGGCCTGGACCAGGAGCTGGGTGGCGTAGTTGGTGAGGAAGGGTCGGATTCTTCGGATGTTGCTCAGGAAGAATCGGCAAGTGCGTGCCAGAGTGGAGATGTGCTGGGAATAAGAGAGGCAGGGGTCCAGGGTGACTCCAAGGTTCTTAGCGGAGGAAGAGGGAGAGAGTGCGGTAGATTCCAGAGGAACAGAGATAGAGAGATCAGAGGAGGGGGAGGAGGAGGAGGAGGGAAAGAAAACGAGGTCAGATTTAGAGAGGTTGAGTTTGAGGTGATGCGCTACTAAACAATACAAAACACTTGGCTATGCCGTCATATTTATAAAACAATAAACCATAAATAAACAATAACATCTCGTCATAAATACCATAGATAAATCATAATACACAAATACAAAATAACACAGGGGCAGAGAGGAAGACCCTGTTCATTTAATACATTTATACAGCAGGGCTTTGCCCTACCCACTTTTCATATGCAGGGCTTTCCTACCGCCCTGCTACATATCTCCTTCCTTGTGCAACGCACACTTGGCCCCAACGGCCACCTTCCCCGTCAGTCTCAAAGTCCCGGAAGAGGGGGAAGCAGCTCCCTCTTCTGGGTCGCCGGCCACCGTTTCTCCTGCCGTGACAGTGCGGCTGGGGGAGCTGGTCTCCTGACCTCCCCCCCTTCTTCATGGCCGGCAGCTCCCCTCCGTGGGGCTCCAGCCACAGTACTTCCTGCTGCCATTCAGGACTGGCAGCATCCCCAGGCGAAGCAGAGCCGACAGCGCCCCCAGGCGAAGCAGAGCTGGCAGCGACCCCAGGCGAAGCAGAGCTGGCAGTGACCCCAGGCGAAGCAGAGCCGGCAGCAACCCGAGGCGAAGCAGGACCCTCAGCGACCCCAGGTGAAGCAGGACCCTCAGTGACCCTAGGAGAAGCAAAGGATACAGCCACCCCAGGCGAAGCGGGACCTTCAGCAACCCCAGGCGAAGCAGGACCTTCAGCAACCCCAGGCAAAGCGGGACCTTCAGCAACCCCAGGCGATGCGGAGCAGCAGGCAATCCCAGACGATGCAGAGCAGCAGGAAACCCCAGGCAATGCGGAGCAGCAGGCAGCCCCAGGCGATGCGGCGCAGCAGGCAGCCCCAGGCGATCCATACGTGGCATCCCTGAGCGGGGCGGGCGTGGCACCCTTGGGTGGTGCAAGGCAGGCAAGCTTCACCTTCTGCATGAGGTTTTTAATTACTGTGGATGGGGCTTCCCATTCACACTACTAAACAATACAAACACTCGGCTACACTGTCATATTTATAAAACAATAAACCATAAATAAACAATAGCATCTCGTCATAAATACCATAAATAAATCATAATACACAAATACAAAACAACACAGGGGCGGAGGGGAAGGGGGCGGAGGGGAAGACCCCGTTCTAAAAATAAATAAACAATCCATTTAAACAGCAAGGCTTTGCTCTGCCCACTTTTCATGTGCAGGGCTTTCCTACCACCCTGCTACATGTCTCCCCCCTTGTGCAACGCACACTTGGCCCCAACGGCCACCTTCCCCCTCAGTCTAAAAGTCCCAGAAGAGGGGGAAGCAAGGTGTTTCTGGGGGCGGCCATGGTGGAATGTCCTCCACCCCCCACTTCTTCTTGGCTAGCAGCTCCCTCTTCCGGGTCGCCGGCCACCGTTCCTCCTGCAGCGAAAGTGCGGCTGGGAGAGCTGGTCTCCTGACCTCCCCCCCTTCTTCGTTGCCGGCAGCTCCTCTTTGCGGGGCTCCAGCCACAGTACTTCCTGCTGCCATTCAGGACTGGCAGCGTCCCCAGGCGAAGCAGAGCCGGCAGCGACCCCAGGCGAAGCAGGACCCTCAGCGACCCTAGGAGAAGCAAAGGACACAGCCACCCCAGGCGAAGCAGGACCTTCAGCGACCCCAGGCGAAGCGGGACCTTCAGCAACCCCAGGCGAAGCAGGACCTTCAGCAAACCCTGGCGAAGCGGGACCTTCAGCAACCCCAGACAAAGCAGAGCAGCAGGCAGCCCCAGGGATGTGGAACAGCAGATAGCCCCAGGGATGCGGAACAGCAGACAGCCCCAGGCGATGCGGAGCAGCAGCCAGCCCCAGGCGATGCGGAGCAGCAGGCAACCCCAGGCGATCCAGTCGTGGCATCCCTGAGCGGAGCGGGCGTGGCTTCCTTGGGCGGTGCAAGGTAGGCAAGCTTCACCTTCTGCACAAGGTTTTCAATTACTGTGGATGGGGCTTCCCATCCACGCTATTAAATAATACAAAACACTTGGCTACGCCGTCGTATTTATAAAACAATAAACCATAAATAAACAATAACAAGTCGTCATAAATACCATAAATAAATCATAATACACAAATACAAAATAACACAGGGGTGGAGGGGAAGACCCCGTTCTAAAAATAAATAAACAGTGCATTTAAACAGCAGGGCTTTGCTCTGCCCACTTTTCATATGCAGGGCTTTCCTACCACCCTGCTACAGACACCAACAGCAATCAGCTCGATCAGAGATCTTCAGAGCATGGATCACATGAGCTTGTAATTAGCAATTTGAGTGACACTTGATTAGGGTTTTACCTCGGTTTTTATAGAGCTTTTGCTTTGCTTTTTACGTCAGAAGTTATTAAATCTTAAACATTAATATGCTTTGAAGTTTTTACTGTAAGTTAATTTCTACAATATATTCTCTTAGTTTCAAACTCTTACAGTTCTTCTGTTAAAATAAAACATTTACACTTATGTTCTGTTTGAATTATTCTACAATACCTGTGTTTAGCTTAAACACTACTTCCAGATCAAGCTAAATAAGAAACTTGACTGTGAACATTTGAGTTCATTAAATGAGATTCTCATTTCTGCTTTTCTCCTCAAGGTTAAAAACCTTGGCACCAGTAGCTCAGACAAAGACAAGTTTAGCTCATTTCACAAGTGTTTTTTGGTCAGTGTGATCCCAACCTAGCTCCCTTTTTACTCAGACTTACAAAGATACAATAATATTTGTACTGTTGTAAGAGAATAAACAGGAATAGAAAACCCTCTAACATAGTTCTATAGGTTAATACAGAGCATACAGTATTATAACGATTTGTATGAACAGTGTGTTTTAACAATTTGTTTAGTATTTCTGCTGGCTTTATATTCTTTAAAACACAGTACAGTTATTACAACATTTTAACACACATGCTGTCTGTTCTTGACTTTTCCTAAAGACATGTATTAAATACCCTGACGACGTTTGAAAGTCAGAATCGCACAAATAAAAAAGTTATAAGCACTTCTGCCTAGAACCGCCAAAAGTAGTCATTTTGACGGCTTGTTACAATACATGCTTTTATTGTTAATATAACCTACAATACGCTATTTTTTATATGTATACAAGCCAGTTTGTTATCTCTACCTCCGCTGAGTTGACAGCAGTATGTATTTTAATAGAATATTGCTCTTGAAGTCCAGATATGTGTTATCTAAATATCTACTGTAATCCTATCAATTCCTTTGAGACCTGCCGTCTGGCTGTCTACGTGAGCATATATAGTCTGCTGTCTTATAATATTACTATTACAAGAATATTTCGAGAAATCTTGATATTTTTGCTTTGAGAGCAACTACAGATATATTTGCCTTGGCATCAGAAATTAGGAACGACTTCATCGAGAACAGCATTGCTCTTTCAAGCTAAACATAAAACATTACATGGACAAGCAGCTGTTTCCGACAAAAGCACAGTGTCCCTGGACACAATACATGTCAAACAAAACTGTCAAATTTGGGATGAAGTTTTGGCTGGCAGCGGACCCTACCGCTACCTGTGCAAAGATGAAACTCGCCCAGCTGGTCAGAGACTGGGTGACAATGTGTTAGGCTGATGTAACCGTGCTTAGGAAAAGGAATGAATGTTACCAATAACAATTTCTTTTTTATTTCACTGTAATTAGCAAAACAGTTGAAGAAAAAAAAAAACAGCCTGGTTGGAACAGTAAACAAAGCGAGAAGAGAGTTTCCACCATCTGCGCAAAACTTAGTACTCAGTGAAAGCAATCACTGGTGTCCAGTTGCTGTATTTTACAATGTGCTGGACATGGCAGTCATCAATTCAAATAAAACTTCTGATATCTGTGCCCAGTGTGAAAGAGCAGTATATGGTAAATGCACACGACAAGTTGATAAACGTTACATCGGTGTGGATTTTTCTAATATGGGGGCAACTTTGAAGTATGTTTCCCTGAATGTGCATTCCCGTTACACAATGGGAAGTTATTTTCTTTTTTATGTTATTTTTTATAAATAATTATTTAATTATTTCGTTTTTACAATTGTGTATGTAGGCCTACATATAACCAGTTTACAGCTGGTTACACGATATATTTTATTTTGAAATGTTTATTAGTTTTTCATTTTTTGAAGTCGTGCTATGCAGTAGGCTAATGCGAAAAAAAAGCCTTTTATGTTATTTTTGTAAACAATTACTTCGTTTTTACAATTTTGTATGTAAATATAGCAGTTTACGCCTGTTTACACAATATCTTATTTTGAAATGTTTATTTTATTATAGTTTTTCATTTTTTTATGTCATGCATTATATGTCATAATTTTTCTTAATTATTCTGACCCATATTGATTCTGCATTGTTTTTTTCTTCCAGATTTAACACCTGGGATTCAAGACTATTTCTTATGTATAGCGCTACCCCTCCGCCTCTTCTGTCCTGCCTGTCTTTCCTATACAGTGTGTACCCACTAATATTATATTCATCTCCATCACTCTCAGATAACCACATTTCTGTAACACCTAACACATCGTAGTTACTTGTTAGAGCAGTAACTTCAAGTTCTAACATTTAGTTTTTGAGACTTCTTGTCTTTAAATTTCCTTCTTAGATCTCTGAATTTGTTTTGCAGGGATTTTCGCCTGTCTGTTCCAATGTTGTTTGTACCGATGTGGACAACTACTACCGGGTCATCTCCTGTTTGTTCTAGGAGCCTGTTCAAGTTCTCAGTGATGTGCATGACAAAGGCTCTCGGAAGGCAGCGCACTGTTGTTGTAAGAGGGTCTAGACTGCACACTGAACTTGCTGTGTTTCTCTAGGGGAGGAAGACATGCCTTGTAAATTTTAAATAAATAAATGAATGTATATACTTTATTATGGTGTTTTTCTGTATTTTCTTTGCAACAATTGTTTTACATTGGTATGTTTTTAACCATTAAGTAAGGTAGCTAAACCATACAATGCACAACACGAAAAACACTAGAACCGCAGCGGTTATACGCATACCTAAAACCACAGTCATTAAAGACGGTTACATTTTGAGTATTAAAATGAAAGACAAACTATCGGATACAACTCAAAAGTTTTATTTAAGCATATCATATCAAACATCTGTACAGCTTAAACGCCATATTTAAAAGAACAATTAAACATAAAAGATTATTTTCTAACTTACCACATATAAAGCACTACTTCAAAAAATGAAAAGCTATAATAAAATAAACATTTCAAAATAAACTATTGTGTAAACAGGTGTAAACAACTATATGTACATACAAAACTGTAGTTTTTAATTTAAAACAAAGGTAAAACATTTTCTCTTGCATGTGTCACTCAGTGCAGCACTGAATCCAGGTTGAGCTGCAGCAGCCTGCTGCTCTGCAGTTTTCTAATTGAAATGTTTCTGCCGAAGTGCTGTGGCTAGCTTCAAGATGAAATCTCTCCTACTGATATTTTCCCCAGTGCATTCCTTGTACAAATGAAGGGATTGATGGCTGCCAGGTCCAGTACAGATAATAACAGGCTTGTATATAAAAATAAAATAGAATATTGTAGGTTATATTCAAAATAAAAACATGTATTGTAAAAGGCAGTCAAAATTACTGCTTTGGCAGTTCTAGGTGGGTGGGATTATAACGTCCTTATTTTCGTGATCCTGCCTTTCAAACGCCGTCAGGGTATTTAATACATGTATTTAGGAAAAGTCATAAACAGACAACCACATAACATTCAAACATGCAGAGTAATTTAAATTTGAAAACCTCAAGCCGTCAAAGTTAACCCACTCTCAAAATAAAATGTGGTCTGGAATTTTCGCAACTTTCTTCTAAGGAATCAACAATACTACTCAATATTCCAATACTTTTTTTTAGCAGAACCAGTCATACAAGTACAGCAAAAATGAGGATGCTATATTTGGTATAAAGAGATACAAATAAGCTAATGAAACAAAAATGTGATACAAAATAAAAGTACACTATCGGGTTACAGAAATAAAGATAGCCGTGCACCTCTAATAGCAGGACCCTCTTCATATCGCTGTTGTGCAATTCTTGCTGGCGGCTGAGGTAGCCGTTCTTCCGCTTCGTTCACCGTTAGCAGCCCCTGATGCCTGAACACCTCTTTACGGGCCTGGCACAGATAGGCAGTAATAATTTGGGAAACAAACTTGTGGTTCGCTTTAGTACGCTTCAGTAGTATCCGCCACCTCCGTTTCAATAGCCCAAACGCCTGTTCAACCACCACACGGATTTGGCTCAGTTTATTATTTAAAGCTTCTTGACCTGTGTGGAGGGGTAGGGTTTCATGAGCCACGGGAGAAGTGGATACATAGCATCACCCACGAGATACAAGAGGACATCCCGATCTTCTACATGCTACAGTGCCTAAATCAAAAACAAACAAAAAAATTAAAATATAAAGAAGCATTTATTTTGAAACTGTTGAAAACAAACAACTTCAAATTATATAATAGTAAGGGTTATGCCTTGATCAGGAAGTTTACGTTGTAATAATCCATCTCATGTGTACAGTATGTATTTTAGGCTACACATAGGCCTACATGAAAATATCAATTGAAAAACAGTAATCCACTTGAAATGCCTACCCGCAGAAGTGTGTCATGATGTAGATACAATCCTGAAGAACGGAACACTGCAGCATCATGTGCAGGTCCCTGCATTCCACATAAAATGTCCCTAAACCTTATAGTAAAACAATGTTAATAATGTTAGAATGAAATGGCTGTATTTGGCCACGCAATAATATTACAAATTCAGGACGTTAATTAATCTACTTAATTTTACATGAAAAGCAGTAATTTAAGTACCTTTAGGATATATTGTCAAGAAGTATACCGTGTAACAATTTTTTTTTTTTTTTTTGGTTCCTGGGTAGTAAGTGTTATTTCCTAATTGCTTATGCCTCAAAAGTATAGAAAATGGCTATTATTCCCCACAAACTTTGCTTTTGTGACCAGGGCAGTGATATTTTGAAATTTACCTATTTCCAATGAGAAAACAGGCGAATTTGTGTCTTTTCGTTCACATAAAGTCAGAAAAAAACAACATATGAATCCAAATTAACATGTGTTTATACTAAAGTAATACAAAAATGACTACAAAAGATTTAGAAGTGAGTAGTTTTTCGAGATTTACGATTATACTGTAAATCACTTTCACGAATCAACCCCCAAATGTAGTCTCCCATCATGTTCTCGTTATACTGTCCTTGGTAGCGGCGTTCAAAGTCCAGTATATCCTGGTGGAAGTGCTCACCTTGCTCCTCCGAGTACGCTCCCAAGTTCTCCTTGAATTTATCAAGATGAGCATCAAGGATATGGACTTTGAGGGACATCCTACAGCCCATTGTGCCGTAGTTCTTCACCAGAGTCTCAACCAGCTCCACATAGTTTTCGGCCTTGTGATTGCCCAGGAAGCCCCGAACCACTGTGACAAAGCTGTTCCAAGCTGCTTTCTCCTTACTAGTGAGCTTCTTGGGGCATTCATTGCACTCCAGGATCTTCTTTATCTGTGGTCCGACGAAGACACCGGCTTTGACCTTTGCCTCAGACAGCTTAGGGAAGAAGTCTTGAAGGTACTTGAAGGCTGCTGACTCCTTATCTAGAGCTCTGACAAATTGTTTCATGAGGCCCAATTTGATGTGCAGTGGTGGCATCAGCACCTTCCGGGGGTCCCAGCCGTACTCATCATACTTCAAGGCGTCCAGCAAGGTCTTGATGCTGCTGTAATCCTCTTTGAGGTGCACCGAGTGAGCCAGGGGAAGAGACGGGTACTTGTTACCATTATGGAGCAGCACGGCTTTGAGGCTCCTGGATGAGCTGTCAATGAAGGACAGTATAACGAGAACATGATGGGAGACTACATTTGGGGGCTGATTCGTGAAAGTGATTTACAGTATAATCGTAAATCTCGAAAAACTACTCACTTCTAAATCTTTTGTAATCATTTTTGTATTACTTTAGTATAAATACATGTTAATTTGGATTCATATGTTGTTTTTTTCTGACTTTATGTGAATGAAAAGACACAAATTCGCCCGTTTTCTCATTGGAAATAGGTAAATTTCAAAATATCACTCCTGGTCACAAAAGCAAAGTTTGTGGGGAATAATAGCCATTTTCTATACTTTTGAGGCATAAGCAATTAGGAAATAACACTTACTACCCAGGAACAAAAATTGTGTTACATAGTGTTATCTATCTAAACAAAATAAACATTTTGTAAAATGTAAAGTTATTGTGTTAACAACACATGCATCATAGTGCTCTTAACCATAACTTGATAAATATGGGTAGCATCAATCATACCCATTACTTGTGGCAACCCGTAGTTTTCATAGACACACAAAGCAATAGTTTTAGCCTCAGCTTCATCAGGCATAGCTATATATGTCTTGCAGTGGCTCTGTACAAGGGAGTTTGCAAACTTGTCCAGACAGCAATGCACAGTAGATTTATGCACCCCAAAAACATTGCCAACTACCCTGTGCTCAGCTGAGGAAGCCAGCCTATAAAGAGCTATAGCCACTGTATTCTCCAGTGGTTCACGTGTCCATACAAAATTCAATGCTGGCTGCAGGTCTTCCTGTACGAGTTCTACTGTTTTATTAGACATTGCTCTGGGTAACCCTGTTGATCTGTAAAAGAGGGATGCAGCACAACCTCTTCCCACCAGCAAGAAGGACGATTTTGTGCCCAGACTGCCCTATCGCTAGGCATTGGCATTGGCACAACAAGGTATAGGGATCTATTGGAAGAGGATGTTAGGAGGTTCAATCGCTTAAAACATTGGCATAGCATCCACTATTTCCAATTTCAGACAGCGTTGGGAGATCTGAAATATATGGGCTGATCAGATAGCAGGCTGATCTGCTAGTGGATTATTTTCAATTAATTACCTTAAAAACTAGTGTATAAGTCGCACCGGTGTAAAGACACTGCATATCTTTTACAACAAAAATACAAACAGCTGCATCATGAACAAGGCTAGGTGAACACTGAATATTGTGTGGTCTCCAGTGTCTGATTGGTGGTGTTTTTTGATTTTGTATCAGAAACAGTACATATAATTAAATAACCTCAGAAACACGTATTTATAGTTTTTCAATTAATTTTATCATTATCCCTTTAAAAGTTACAATACCATCCTGAATTATGTTGTAGGGAGCTCCAACTAAGGTAATGAGAAGTTACACAGAGAGTATAGCCTTGACAGATGCAGTTGATATTTTTGCATCATTGTCTCTTGCAAATAAACTGTTTAATTTGTGAATGCACTTTGTGCGACTGTTATTTGAGCTAGCAAGTGGGCAAGTGACAGCTCAGACTAAATCCTTTATGTGTTTTTGTATGAAGCAGTATTTATAGGCACAACCTAGCAGTGAATCATGGAGTAGCTGATGGACTAGCTGATGAACAGCAGTGCACTAGAAGAAGATGAATAATAGAGGCTGGTCTTTGTAAACAAATCTCAATACAGTATTTGATTGGAACCCATTTACTGACCCATGTGAAATCATTCTCACACAGATCATGCATAAAAAGATGTAAAATGCTAGCAGCAATAAACACTGAAGTCGAAGTCACTGAACAGTATTTTTATAGGTCAAAGGAAATCATTCAGTCATTTAATTGTGATTATATATTTGAGTTTGACAAGAACAGATGTATAAATATTGAAAAGAATACAAAATAAGTTATACCATATGGCACAGTGTTGCTTGTCTGGAATAGTCATACTCCAGCAATAACCATATCCTGCTGCTGTGAAATTTGATTAAAAGATCCAGAAATGCCAATTCCTGAGTCGTTTAATGATCTAACTCAGGGGATTGAGGACTTCTGGGGGTTACCCTGACACTTGACAATGTTCCCCACAATGCTGGAACAATTGATTTACATGTGCTGCAGTTAGGTGCTTCGGGTTCTTTTGAATGAAAAACTTAATATCTTAACTTCATATCATGTCATAAATGTATAACCTAATATACAGTATAAATAACAGTGGTAGAAGAAGAAAACATTGAAGTTTTACAGTACGGGTACTTCAAGGGTATATACCTGCTGCATCTCTTAGAGACTACATTATGTGGAAACAGCTCACTGTTTTGATCTGCTACTTCCTTATAAGGTGTTTTATATTCTTAGTTATAAAATAAGGTTCAGTACTTTGAAGGTCATTAGAATCTCCCTGGAAATTAATCGACACTGTGAAAGAGAACAATTGTATCAATTAATAAATTCCCCTTTTCCCCAGGTAAAATCAGAAAGCTATTCTATACTGTGATTCTGATATTAGATCAAGATTGTGAAATAAAGTTAATATCAATAATCAGATCGATAAAATACAAAAAGTGTAGGTAAAAACAACCTGCCCAATAATTTGAATACACAACTCTCAGAATAGGCTGGTGGGGTGCTACAGAGATCGTATTGCTGTATACAATTTTGTTGGATGAGTTTATAAAATTCTGAAATAAAAAAATAACCCTTTACTACTTCAGCACAAACTGAATACATGTACATTTAATTTTCAAAGACTAGAAAAATGGAATACCCTTTTTAAAGATAATTGCATGACTGATTGTATGCTCATTTGTGGCATATACAGTGTGTCAAGGATAAAGATGACCATCTGGGAAAACCAACAGAATAATTCTTGCCAGTGTATGAAAATGTGTACGTGATGTAAGTGTTGCCCTAGCAATGAAAGCACATGTTCCCATTCACCACAGTATAATAGCAACAGAATATCAAATCAAATCAAACCAAACTTTATTTATAAAGCGCCATTCACACCAAAGGTATCTGAAGGTGCTGTACAGCAACAACAATTCATAATCAAATACAATCCAAAAAACATATTAAAATCAATTCTAAACTCCACTGAGAGCTTATGTAAGGAAGGCAGAACAGGTGCAATGTGTTCCCTTTTCCTAGTTTTAGTTTAGCAGCCGTGTTTTGGACGAGCTGGAGTCAAAATAGCACACTTTTTGGGATACCAGAGAGGAGTGCATTGCAGTAATCAGTTCTGGATGATACAAATGCAAAGTGATTTAAAATCAGTCTTGAGAATCTTTTATTTTTTTAAGTTTAATATAATGAACATGAACAATCAAAGTAGACACCTGACCATGATCTCCAATCAGGTTGTCCAATCATATCAAGAACGTATCTATAAAGCAAGGATAGTTTACGTGTTTTCAGGGTATTAGCGCAGCAAAAGTAAATCCACCAAAAGCACCATTTCACTTTTAATTTGTAGTTCCCAACATTCTTAGGTGAAATATGGAAAATAAGTCAATACATGTCATACAGTAAGAGAAATAAGTCACCAAAGTAAGTTAAAAATGTCCTTCACCCTCCTCCCTTTTCTCCCAACGTATTTTTTGCAGACCCCAGGCACATTTATCCATGCACATGTATATTATAAGACATCCGAGTTTAATGACAGTTAACTTGTTTTGTAACATGGAAATATACTATGGAACACACTTATTGTGACGTCTATTTCATTTATATTAAATAATTTATTTCTGTTTTAAAATGGAACATTTGCCTGCAAAAGAAAATCTTTCTTTATATAAATTTAAAAAAGGTCTGGTATACACGGGATTTGAACCTATAACCTTCATTTTGCAAGTGTGTTGTGTTAACTGTCACTGTAGTGAGGTGACTAGAACTGAACACAATATTCTAGATGAGGTCTTACTAATACATTGTAAAGCTGTACTTCCCTTGATTTAAATTCAACACTTTTCACTATATATCTGAGCATATTGTTGGCCTTTTTTATAGCTTCCCCACATTGTCTTGATGAAGACATTTCTGAGTCAACATAAACTCCTAGATTTTTTTCATAGATTCCTTCTTCAATTTCAGTATCTCCCATATGGTATTTATAAAGGACATTTTTATTGCCTGCGTGCAGTACCTTACACTTTTCTATATTAAATATCATTTGCCATGTGTCTGCCCAGTTCTGAATGCTGTCTAGATCATTTTGAATGACCTTTGCTGCTGTAACAGTGTTTGCCACTCCTCTTATTTTTGTGTCGCCTGCAAAGAATCTAAGTCATTAATGTAGATTTGGAAGAGCAGAGGACCTAATACCCTGTGGCCTAGTGCCCTGTGGTACTCCACTGGTTACCTTGCTCCATTTTGAGGTTTCTCCTCTAATCAGTACTTTCTGTTTTCTACATGTTAACTACTCCCTAATCCACGTGCATGCATTTCCTCGAATCCCTACTGCGTTCAGTTTGAGAATTAATCTTTTATGCAGGACTTTGTCAAAAGCTTTCAGGAAATCTAAATAAACCATGTCATATGCTTTGCAATTATCCATTGTCGATGCTGCACCCTCAAAAAAATCAAGCAGATTAGTTAGACACGATCTCCCTTTCCTAAAACCGTGCTGACTGTCTCCCAGGATATTGTTACCATATAGGTAATTTTCCATTTTAGATCTTATTATAGTTTCCATAAGTTTACATATAATAGAAGTCAGGCTTATTGGTCTGTAGTTACCTGGTTCGGTTTTGTCTCCCTTTTTGTGGATTGGTGTTACGTTTGCAATTCTCCAGTTTGTCGGTATACCCCTGTCTCAAGAGATTTTTTTGAGTCATCTTCATCATCATCATCATCATTCTGAGATTCTGATCTTGATCTCTGAAACATTTTGGTTTCCTGTCAGTGTAACGCTCATTGTGGTCCCTATTGGCACAAGGAAGTACGGTTTCCTCTCGATACTGGTTGATGAGAGTAATGCTATTTGTGGTCCCCACTGGACAAAAACGAATGTTAATTTCTGAGAATTACCTATGCTGAAGGATAGCCTATATGTTTGGTAAAAGTAAAACAAGTAAATAAATACATTAATAAATATTGAAATAAAAAAAATCAATACATAGACTTATTTCTTTCTTTATCTATCTTGATATTTATTTATTTATTTTTCACTATCATGTATAAACACTGCCATTTAATACTGTATGAAACGATACTGTATGAAACAAAAATACTCTGCGGTTCTTGTTCAATTGTATATTAGTGAAGATTTTTGTACCATACATAAAGGTTGTCATACTTTAACATATTTTTACTTTCAAATTAAAAAATATATTGGAACAACCCGGACAATTGCTTTGTTGCAGGACTTGTTGTCTGTTCAGTTTGTCAGGAATTATCTGTAATTTCAAATAAAACAAACATTTTGAGAATTCAACACCATCTCTCTGAGTACTACTTCCTAAACATGAAAACGTTACAATATCAGTGCTTGAGTCCACCCCCAAAAAATGTGCTGTATCGCACTATATCATTTCAACAACAGTTAAAAATTAACTAAGAATAACATACAGTAGAAACCCGTTCATCCGAACAGCTGGGGAACTGTGGCAAGGTGGCTAACAGTGTGCAGGTGCATGTAATGCAGCAGTGATTAATGAACGGACAGACAACGATAATCCAGGTGCAATGATGTTTATTTTTACAATCCAATTGGTCTGATGACCCAAATACAGCAGTAAAGAATAAACAATGATAACGAGAAGCAATACAGTAGCATGTATTGCTTTATTGTAATCCATGGGTTTGGTCCTGAAATAATAAACAGTCCCATTTCCTAAACACCCACACGTAACACAAAACAAATACACAAGCCCACAGTGAGTGCTAAAGTGCTCATGGTGTAATTACAGTTCTCCGTGAAATAGTGCAATGTTGTCCGGGTTTAGTGCTGGCCTTTGGCGAAAGCTCTGGATCGTGTTAGCTGTCTAAATAACAAACCAGTACAATTTAGACACGACAAACAAAACAAACAAAACACTCACGGTTCACAACACAGGTCTCCATTTGGTTTTGCTTTAACCATTACAATGGAACAGATCACTTCGCTCCGTCCCCATCCTAGATGACCAACTTCCGCCTAACCCTGGGAATTAATTGTTTGGCAATCCAGTCCAGGGCACTCTGTTCCCTTTACACAGCGCCCTCACAGGTCGGGAGGGAGATGTATCACCAAGAATCATTTTGTCTCTGTCGCAGGAACATAGCAATGGTTCGTATTAATGCCCGTTCAGATGTTTACAAAAATAGCAATACACGTACATATATTACACTCTAAAGGTTTATTTAAAAATTATAACATGGCCAAAAATAGTTTGGGCTATTTTTTCACAAACCATTAGTTAGTGTTAGATTGATATAAGTAATTTGTGCAGTCTTACCTGTAAGTATGGATGCTTACACCTTTGGGTTTCTGCCCTCTATAAAGGGTGTCCTAAATCTGCTGTCTTGCTCAATATGACTGAAACTGACAAGAAACTCAGCGATTTGGCTTTTACATATTACAGAATACATGACAGCGATTATATTTGCATTACAAAATAATTATAAGTAGTCATGTGCCCATTTTCACATAGGTATTTGTTACATATAGTAAGTGATAACAATTCTATGTCCAGTCCCTACAGATATAGAAAGCTAATATTGCAATATTGTGTATTACACTTGCCTGCAACTATATATATATATATTTTTTAGCAATGGTAGCCCAGCAGAGGTGAATTCACATAAACCAACCTTGCGCCTGGGGATCAAGTCTCATGTGGTTTGAAAACAATACATGCATTTATTTTTTTTATTTTTTTCAAATGTGTTACATAAAAAAATACAAAACAAAATACTGTAAAATATTTAACAAGTGCTACTGGTGATATGTCATCACTTCCAAGGGAATGTGGTTAAATCAATACAACTATTTAATACAATCAGCTCACAGGAAGACCCAACAATATATTACACAACACAAAGTTACAATTATACTTTTTATTGGGTCTCTGCCTCTGAAGCAAAATGTTTTTCTTGATTTTTTTCTGAAACAACTGTGAATAAGTATGTGTGTTATACCACTTGCTTGGCATTGATTTAAAGAGTACATACTTTGCTGTGCCATAATAAATGACTTGTCTTTCTTAGGACTTCCTTTAGCTCAGTTTCAGCACTACATTGTCAGCTGTATGGGACAGAAGAACCTTACCGCTAGGTTGACCTTGTAGTCAAATCGTGGAAAGTTTCCAAAGTTAGCGAAGCAGCTTGTAATCAATCAATTTGCAGTACATACAGAGATCCTACAGGAG
Source organism: Acipenser ruthenus (assembly GCF_902713425.1). NCBI lineage: Eukaryota > Metazoa > Chordata > Actinopteri > Acipenseriformes > Acipenseridae > Acipenser > Acipenser ruthenus. The sequence continues at coordinate 101,430,125 of NC_081190.1, read as the reverse complement.
CATACCCAAGAGATATTCATTTAAAAATTTTCCAACAAAACTGAATGAGACACAACACTGCTCCCCTGCTATTTCACATCCCACAGGGGCCTGCTGTTTAAATAATAAGCGAACGGTAACAGTAATTATGATTCCGGATGCATACAACTATACTGGTGGCTCATTGAACTCCACAATATGACTCTTGATTTAAACACGAAGAGTGCCGTTAAAGGATGTTGATGGGTTTGAAAAGAATACAAGGAAAAAAAAAAATCTGGAATTTCTTTGCTATAACTTGTCAGCTTTTTATTTGTTAGTCGGAAATGTTTGCATTTATTCAATTTCTGTTGGTGACTTTGTTTTTTCAAGAGACCATTTGTCATTGGAATGGTTCTTTATGCCAAAAGTTTGGACAGGTCTGAGTTAAATGATAGTGCCAAAGTAAAATATGCATGGCTTAAAACAGATAACTCCTGTTGAAGACTTCCCAGTAAAATCACAACATGAGCTAAATCAGGGGCAACCAACCTTCCAAGTCTCTACCAATCATGCCCTTAATTATTATTTTGAACTAATCAAACCCCTAACCAGGTCGTAAAGCACCTACTCATTTCATTACTGTATACTGTACCTAATGTAATGTATGGGCTCTCATTGACACTATTTGCTTGTCCCTGGGCTAGATACGCAAAGTTTTTTATTCCAGATTTTCATTAACACAGAAAGGAAAGACTTACCTAATAAAGTTATTAAACCAGAAAAAAACTGCTAAAACACTTGGAATCAGGCTGAGGGTTGGGAGAGATCTCACTGTGTATGAAACCTTTTAAAAACATGGACTTTTTATTTTATTTAACTTTGTCGCAAAGATCCAGTGTTGCAAGTTATGGCATTGTGCCATGAACAAAAAACAGGAGAATATGCATTGGGTTTTGTTTTCTACTGTATATGCTAATTCTTCTGTAGTGTCTTGTACTCCTGGGAAATTAATCACTTGCTGCTATTGCTGTTCAAAATTGACATTCATTTAATGGGACTCCATTTTGTGTGTGTTTAAACTTATGTTTATATGCATGACTTTGGCACTTTCACTTTAAGCGCTCACTTTGTGTATTTTTGGCTTCCATTATACCATCATACCGTCATTTAAACTGAATCATCTTGGGATATTTCTGATTCATTTGTTTGTAGCAGACATTTAAATAGATTTGGGAATATAGTTGTTGGTTATGTTAACTATTAAGTAATTTGAGTTTTACAGTAGAAATGGGCCATTAAGTAAAACTGGTAAAAAGATATTTGGTCTGCATTCCTATAGGGTAAGCAGAGAAGAAATCATGTGATTTCTTTGGAATTAGGAAGTACTCAAAGGTGTCAACAATCGACAGACATATATAATGCCATTTGGAAAAATATTAAAAATAAATATTGGATAAGTAGAACCACTCAGTATGATTGTAAATAATATAAAAGGTAAGGTAAATGTAAAATACAATTTTAAAAGCATTACTAAAACCATCTTTCATTGTAAGCCCATGTGCTATGTTGAGGGGAGCAACTCATTTTACATAAATTGTGCTGGATTTAAACCATTTCTATCGAAGATCTATGGCACTAGAATTTAACCATTATTATGGAACACAATTAATTGGAAGATATATTGCATTCACACACCATTCTTGGTTATAGTGCTAGTGGCAATGTAATGTATATATTTCATTTTTAATAAGTAATAATCTATACTGTGTGGCTGGTTTATTAGGACCTAAACCTATTATCAGGCTGGACCAATGAATCGACTTAATGTATTATAGACTTCAGAAGGTGCTGGAAAATGTCTAGGTGTCTAGAGGAAAGTTAATCCATTCAGTCATAAAACATTCACTCAGTTGGTGCAACGAGGTAGTCAAAGGATTATGATGATGAATACGTTGTTCAATTTCATACCAGAAATGCCAATCTGGGTATAGTGGATGGGTGCAAAGTAGCCTTTGCCATCAGTGTACAACTGCTCAGTGGACTTAATCTGCAAAGATGTTTAAAACTATGCCAGTTTCATAGTGCTGCATGGATCACATGTCACATTGCATGATCAGCCTAATTTGCATCTCAGGGAGATGTGAAATAAATGGCCAATGTTCACATTGTATTATTAAACAATTTTCCACTATGGCTGAGTCAGCAATACATATTTAATATATGAATCGGTCAAGAAAAGAAGTGAGGCAAGGTTGGATAGTAAATACGACTTTATGTATTTTGTTTAAATATAGCTGATACAGCATAAGTAAATAAATAAATAACATAAATAACAGAAAAGGTTTTTTAAGTTCATACCATATAGTCAGCAAAGTTTTCACCGTCTCTGTCTGGTTTGCTGACTGCTGCATAATCCAGTTTATATCCCATCTGTCATATTTGTGACTTGAATTTTTCTAAATTTCAGAAAGTCAGAAAACAGTGACAGTGATGTTTTAATCACCATTATAGTGTTTGGAGCATCTTTCCTTTGTAGTATGTTTTGTAATTCATTTTCTATTAAGTCACAGAATTGGTGTTCAGCCATTTTCTCTTGTGAACAGTGCAGGCAGAAAGGCGTTACTTTGAACAGGGGCGGGACTGAGAGTGATGTGAACTGTCACGGGTGACCCCGAACCAGTTATTATGTGTAGTAAGAAATTGGATTCCTTTGCATGGAGAATTTCAGTGGCTAGAGTTCACGGCTCCTCGATTGATTCTGATTCAGTTGTATTAAGTATGCCCACTAATAATGTAAAGCAAAATAGGTATTGTGGTGTTTGCAGAGCCGACCCGAGCTGAACCCAAGACAGAAGTGGAGTCCTGCTGGGAACGAGCTGAAACATTGGACATGGACTAGATGATTTAAAAATGAAATGTATTAATGAGATGATATGTGCTGTAACCATTTGTAATGTTTGAATAATCTTTAGTCTGTAACAAATACTGTAAAGTGCTCTCTCTGTAAGACCGTATAACAGAATCTGGTACAACTTGATACACTGGCCGGCCTTGAGCAGTCTCTTATCAAGATAGGCACAGCTCCAGAATTGAGGGCTGGAATTTTTAACACTTTTCAGCTTAAATACAGAATAATGCTATACTAATAAATACATGTTAAAATGTTTGCTTTAAATAGTATAGATTGTTGTGGTAACATATAATCATAGGTAGTGATAATTATTGTTAGTATGAAATACTATGAACAATTTTTATGTATAAGATCATATGATTCACTTTGCTTAATATGATAGCATACCTGAAGCTGTTTTCTATCAAGATGAGCATAGTTAAAAACTGAGTCCTAATTCAATGAAAAGAATTACTGTGTGCTTACATTCAAGAATTATAACTTCTGAATATAAAGGGAAAAGGAGTTAGGAGTATTCTTAAGGGAAAGAGAAAAACAGAAAAGGATTAAAAGACCTCGCTTTGAGTAGGTTTCTGCTTGTAATTCCGTTTTAAAATAAGTAGGTGAGTAAGAACAACCTAGAGTAAAAAGCAGACTATAACTTAAGAAAAATAAGCATTGTCAGATGATACACCACAAATAGAGAGCAGAAAAATTGAATAAAATCCTATTGTAATATTGCGGATATACTGCTGCTAGCAGGGAGTAATAAGGTTAGCAGCCATACGCTATGAGGAGTAAAATACTTAGCTTGGCTCTGAGTTAAAAAGATAATGCAGCATAAAAAGATGTTGTGGTAAACATACAAAATAAAAGGATTGAATAAATAATGAAGAATAAAAGCAGGAGATTTTAGGAGAGTAAACTCTATGTGACCTGTCTTCTTGAACTCTCTATCAGCCTGCCCTTGGAGAAGATTTGTATTAGCCGATGGAAGGCCTCTTTGGTGGGAAGAAGCCGGAATTTTTTTATCAGAAGGCTTATAGTATCAGGGGCCGGACTGCAAAAATAGGGAGTTAAAACGGATGGTCTTAGCACCTAAGATAGTTAGTTGCCAGGCGGAACAAGCACGTAAGATACAGGTGTAAGGAAAGTTCTAGGGAACATTAATCACTATTAAACTTGGCAAGAAAAGAGGTGTCTCCAGCAAGCTGGTTTTAGCCAGTATGTGTATAGCTGAAAAATACAGGGTCATCTGGATGTCAATTAAGTTCAAGCTACCAGCAGCCCATAGGAGAAAAACATTACAGCTTTACAGCTCAGTAAAATAGTTAGGTTTTCCATAAGGAGAAAACTCTGCACTAAAAAGATATAAGATGGAAGTTCCCTATAATACCTGCTAAACACACACCTGTAAGGAAAGAATGAAACTAATTTGAGAGTGAGATGACATGAGGGAATATATTTTTGAAAGCCAAGTTCATGTAATCAATTATAATCATTATAACTATAACTGCTATATTATGATATAACTATTGGTGTTGCATATATTCAAACACCACTCTTTTTATAATACACACAATTATTGGTGCTTCATATATTTAAACACCACTCCTTTTTATAATGCACTCATATTAAGTAGTGAATCAAGGTAGCAGGGATTTTGTGAACTCTGCTTCACCTAACTTTTCAGATGGAGGGGGGCCAAGAATGAGTGGATGAGAACATGGGCTAGTGTTGATTTGTTGGCATATGACTCCAATTGAGTCTGAAGAGTTGGTTAAATTCTTTAGAGATTACTGTTTGCCAAGAGATAAGGACTGTCAATATAGATTGATGACTGGATCTAATTGGGGCTTCCCATTGCTTTCAATGGAACGAAAATTGTATAAAAACCCTGGGCCGATCACACTGAGACCACCACAACCACAATCAAGCTTGGCAGAGCTACGTGGTCCATCCTTTGCAGATCTCCACAGAACAGTCCTTCTCTTTTGTTCACGCTACTCTTCCTTATAATAGGAGGTAAGCATATTAATGGTATTATTGTATCTCGCATTTATTGGTTATATTTCTATGAGGTTTTGAAACTATGTTTTAGTATTGAGAGTGTTATATTGAATGTGCTAAAACATAGCAGTGGGTGCTTGTAGGCTTTGTGCTTAGCCAGCCTGAGGGCTGCACTGAATACATATAATTGTATTATGTTATTGAAGTGTTGGAAAACATGAAACAAGTATTGAATAGCAGTTTGCTACGCACGAGGAATGACGTCTGTATTCATGTTATTTTTCTGAAAAGTGATTTAACATTGGATAGAAAAAACTGTTAGTTCCAAAAATGCAAGCACTGCTGTGATAGATGAAGGCTGCAATATGGTAGAGAAGTTAAGATTATTTTGTGTCAAAGCAAATGGCTGGCCAGCAGCACACGGCTGTATAAACAAGTCCTTTGATCTCCAGCCCTGACATGAAAGAAGTTTGCTCTTCGGGAGTCCACTGGGGTATAAAACTAGTTAACAGGTTTTTGCTTAGAAAATACAGCTGGTTTATGACAGGGTCATAAAGCTAATTTTCAAGGGGACCAAAGAACCAGGCTCTAAGACTTCAGAGAGATCCAAAGAGATAGTGCCACTGAGATCAAAGGGTCTAGAGATAGGAACAAGGAAGATGACAAAAAACAGATGTATGGACCTTTGGGGCACTAGGGTCTGAAGA